>NW_019524955.1:362878-422012 GCF_002814215.2 Seriola lalandi dorsalis | reverse complement strand
AGTAAATATTTTCAGCCTGGTGGATCTTTATTCTTCCCCAATTAGTGGGATCTGGGGGCTAAAATTATAATTATTTGTATAAATTATTTCATGTATTTTGGTATGTAATGTTATCAAGCTGTACACTGATGTATTCTTCTATTCCATAAATTGGGCCTATTAGTATTTTTTGCAAAGTCTAACATAAAGGTTTTTGTTCGTGCTCCCCCAAACAAAAATGTTGTGTCCTACAAATTATACAAATGCAATGTCTGGCAACAAAGTAAGAAACTATATAATTCTAGAGATTTCACACACACTGCTTCATTGCATGACGGCTTAATTGGATGACTAAATGTCACCGTAGTACTGCATGATATTTGTATGACCTACAGTGTACACTATGCAGTATTTGTTATATGTGAAATTACAGCTATTGTATGTCTACATGGCAGAAAGCTTGTTAGTGTCATGCACACTTTGTGGTCTAAAGCCCCTGCCTAACAGACTGATGAGCTTAAAGAGCCCGTTTGGTTACACTGCTCTCTAGAGGATAACAACAGAACTACATAGGCTAAGCCAAGAGACAGAAGTGAGGAAAACCCATTTATCATCGACCAGAGAGGATGAGCGAGCTTCACCCTGCACACCTTTTCCTCAAGACAATTATAAATAACAGAACACTAATTACCATCTGGAGGAAACCCTGGCTCAGCAACCTTTACCGACTTAATCAAATCACAAGTGAGCAGGGCTCAGCAAATGAATGAATGAATAAAACAAAAGACCCACTGTAATAAAAGACACAAGCCATATGCCTACTGTTTAAAATTATGTAGTGTACGTTTGGAAATATTTCTAAAGCAAACCAAAGAGGTCAAATTTTTGAGTATTTTCACTCATGGCTCGGGTCTCTTGTGATGCAATGTGCATTTTTTGTCTGAGTAAATGAGAGAGTCTTGAACAAAGACAGGATTATTCTGGGTGCTAGCAGTGTGGTCCAAAGGAACAAAGAGGGCAGAGAGGTTGAACGATGGAGCATAATCAGCCTGGTGACTGCCCTGCTGCACCCTAGAGAGCAAAGAGCTCTGGAGGACACAGCACTTACAAAGGGAAACTTAAAGGGATATGTGTGCGTGAGTCAGTGTGTGCATGTGTGTGTGTGAGAGAGAGAGAGACAGAAGAGAGGGGAACAGATTGGTACATTGAGGGCAAGGATGCTGCAGGGGAGACTTCAGAGGCGAGAGTGATATTAGGAAAGTACGACAGTACTGAGACAACACAGTAAAGATAAGAACTGGCAGACAACAAACAAATGAGTGACAGAGAAAATGATGACAGTGAGGTGGGTAAGAGAAAAGAGAGGCTGCTTGGCCAGAGACTGAGCAGGAGTGCACCACTGCAGAACAACAATGTCATATGAGCATCAGCTTACAGAGATCGATGGACCAACCAGAAACCTACCACCGACCCTACTGCCCTGCCACCTGTCCCGCTATTGGACCATGTCGCATAGGGTGATGTCACTGAGGTCCAGGAGGAACTTATGTGTGTGATTCTGTGTGTGTGTATGTGTGTGGTTGTGTGTGTGTGTGTGTGTGTGTGTGTGTGTGTGTGTGTGTGTGTGTGTGTGTGTGTGTGTGTGTGTGCCCTTTGTGTAACAGCACTTAATGTGACTGATGGTGATGAAGCCGTCAAACAACTAATCAAGCCAGTGGTGACATGGGGGGAAGTTATGATATATGATAGTGGGGTATTTTGCATGGTGTGATTAGTAACTAGCTGTCCCCAAAGTGACAGCCTGCCTTCATCAGAGGACATAGCTTATTAAGGTCAAACCTAGAGCAATGATGGTTGTGGCCTGAAGCTGTGCCCCCTTTCCAAAAGAGAAGGTAAAAAGTCAAAAAATCCAAAACTAATGGTGAATTCAGGAAGCTCTTGTTAAGTCATACATTCTGAAAAGGTCTACTGAGACAAAGTTTTTGCAAATTGTCCAACTGAGATAAAAACACAGTCCAGTTTCCTATAAGTTCTGACATTTTTCACAACTGGCAGACAATGTAACAAGTTAATAGTAAATATTAGAGCCTAACGGATACTGAATTTTTGAGGGTGGTATGGATATGGATATGAATATTTGAGAGTTAAAAATACTGATTGGTAAATTATATATCTGGTGACCATTTTCTTAAACATGCAAACATCCAAAGGCTTGCAGGTTAGGTGATTTGGTGACTCTAAATTGCCTGCAGGTGTGAATGGTTGTTGGTCTACGTGTTAGCCCTGTGGTAGACTGGTGGCCTATCCAGGGTGTACCCCGCCCTCGCCCAATGTCAACTGGGATTGGCTCCGCCCCTGGAGTTATATGACTGATGACCACCTGAACACTTGCCTAGTATTTACTGTACAATGTATTCTACTCACATTTATGGATATTTCTGTATGAAAACAAACTGTGTCCTGTAATTTTTCCTGATATAATAAGTCCAGACTAATGTCAGGCCCAACGGAAGAAAAAAGGAGAATTCAATATGAGTTCTGCCACTGCCTGGGCAGCGGGCCAACTGATTGTATAGGCTGCCATCGAACAGGCATACACACTGTGACACATGTAGTCTTGTGCTGAGGCTGTGAGCTGTGCACAGCGGGGTTACGTGTGCAGAATGTCATGTAATAAATCTAAATGTGTAGCTGACACATAGTCAGTGACATAACAACGTGATTAATAATACTTAACAGTGATTTGTCAGGATGACCTAGTTACTGCAGAGACATAACTGGGCTATTAGTTTCCAAGGATGTCCTTGATGAAAAAAGTTGCCAAAACTTGCCAAAAGATGTCTGTGCAAAAAGAAATCAAATACACCACAATGCACAGTCAGAGGTTTTCTGCTGTCTTGTAACAATTTAATTAGTCTAACACAACTTCATAAACTCTGAGTCAGCAAGCTGCCACAACCAAAACAATTTTAACTGGCCTTGTGAAAGGAACAATAATTACTAAAGAAGTTTCCACAGCTAAACATTTTTTTAAAGGCACAATCATGTCATGCTAGATTGCCATGGAAACATTATCAGCAATTAAGGCAAAGAACAGGAAATTGTCAGTAATACTGGTAGCTGTCAACTTAAGAAGAGACAGGAGAGACACTGAACACTGATACTGTCTAGCACTCTTAATAATACACAATACATAAGAAAAATGCATAAGTTGGTGGAACTTTAATCATTCCTGTGCAAAACTAACTGTGGCCAACATAATTTGGAAGGAGCATACATATGTGAGAAGCCTTGATTTACTTATTAAGCAGATCTGAAAATGATGATACAGTCAATTCCCACACACTGTTGAGCTGATATACAGCACCTGTTGCATCTTAGGTCCCATTGTTGTCTGACATTGTTGTGGTTGCAAAACTGAGATGCTGAGGTATATATTGTTTTGATTTTTAAAGTAAAAGATTTCTGTAAACATTGTGCAGTAAACAGGCTGAATATTAGCAACACTAATAACTTTATATCAGGATAAAAAAAGTCATTAACAGACAGTCACAGCTACAGCCATAAATAAATAGTTCATGTCAGAGCGAAAGGGACATTGGAAAAGTTGTTGCAGAAAAAAGAAAACCACGAGGATAGCATGACACCTGCTGGTGAGTCTGTGCATCACTACCCTGCCCTCTTATTTAAAGTCTTTATACCCCTCCTGTGCAATATCACATGATACTGAACAAATGTGTTTACATGTCAAATGAATGTAATCACAAACACAGCTCTTCATGATCCTTGTTCATGGGTAGTGTGTATGTGTGCACATACCTAGTGATGACTTTTGGGGAGCATTTGGGATTGCGGCCCATACACTCCAGAGCAGCACAGTAGGAGCCCAGATTTGGCTTCAGACCAGCCTCTTCTAGCAGAATAAACATGCGACCAATCTGGTGTAATGTGCCCTACAGACAGAGACACGCGGAAAAGGCCATTAAACTTTGCCAGCAAGTACACTTAACACCAATGTTAACAAATAAATTACTCTCCAAACCCTGCCATCTGCATATGACCTTGGCTAGGTATTTATAATATGTTACTTACACACTCTCCAACAGTTTTTGTCATTCATTAGACCATTAATAAGAATAGTAACAATGTAATCTAGAGATTTCAATTGACTTGTCATCTTTCACTAGATATTTTGAAACATCTTTAAAAAATTTGCCAACGTGACCATAAACTTTCTTTAAATAAAACATTCTGACAGGAAAATGTAAATAATAAAAGTAGCTGCTTCAGTCTCAGGGTTGTGGTAATGTGCATTCTGGATCACTGTTAAACTGTCATTTGTGACCTCACTGAAGAAGTGATGCAGTTTAAGGGCTGTGTAAGAGTTATTTTCAAAAATCAGTCAAAATGTATAACAAATCAAATTCAATTCCACAAAGGGCTCAGTTTTCAAACACTTTTGAACTCACCCTCTTGGCCCACACCCTCATCATGATGTTGTAGACACTTGTCTTCAGATGTTTACGTCGACTCATTACTCTGTGCTGACTGAGCAGGAAACAGTGTGCCCTGTCAATCTCCCCTGCAAACACACACGCCTCCAGGTAGGAGCAGATGCTCAGCAGGATGTCCCCACAAGCAGTTACTTCACTGTCCGCCTGTAGGCGCTCTGGGTTATGAGAAGAAGTCCACTGGTTCACCTGCTGATTGAGCCTCCTCTCCCATTTTTCTATATCAGCCAGCTCATTAGCCATGTTCTGAGCATCGCTGACAGTCTGCTTTTGTCCCGTTTCACTGAGAGGCTGATTTATAGAATCCTTCCGCTTCCGTTTAGAGACTTCGTGTGACACGGCTGCTGCAGCAGAAGCAGCAGTGGAAGCAGCTGTTGAAGAAGCTGCAGCGCGCATTTCCTCAGATAATGTCATGGACCGTCTAATCGTCTTAATCACAGGTATATTCATTTTAGCTTTGGTAGATATAGTTTTTTTTGTTGTGCCTTGGAGCAACTGGGAGCTGCTTTTGCTACCTTTAGATTTGTTCATTTGTTTCTCCTTGATATTTTTCTGAATTTTCTGCTGGATATGCTGCTGTTTCTTGAGTTTGTTTTTCTTCTCCTCAGTTAATTTTTCCATCCAGCGACTTGGTTGTGATTCAAAGGCTCCTTTAACAACAGTCTGTCCTGATTTAGGAATGTCAGTTTTCTCCTGAGACATGTTTTTGGGACCCCTTCCAGATGATACCCCTCTTCCAGCAGAAGGGGCTTTAACAAATTGCACTTTAGCATGTTGGACATCTAGAACAATGTCAGTTTGGAGTTGCTGGATCCTGGCCTCAATCACTGAGAGGGAGAAATAATAGAAGGCATCTAATGTGAGTAAAGAAAATTACTGACCAGCTTTTTTTCTGCATAAAACACTGAAACACAGACAGCACTGCAGGCTACTGAACTCCGATATCTCAAAGGCTGGCAGCATATCTGACACGAGTCTAAACAAAAGCAGTTCAGGCTGGAAAAATATAGAAAAGAAGACCTGTCACAGAACTCTTGATATACCAGTATTTGGTATGACATTGTAATAATTCATTACATGCTATTTGGCATTATGTTGTACTGGGAGTTAGAAATGTGGCAGCATGACCACCTGCTGCGCTCAACAACAACATACCGTCTAACAGCTGAGACTGTTCCAGTACACGTTTCCTTGCACACTCTGTCTTTGGGAGTACAGATGAAACATTTCTTCTTTGTAGCTGGAGAGGTGTCTCTGAAAAAACAAAAACAGCTGTCCACCATTAACATGCCTCCATTCCCTAAGCAATATGATGGCATTCAAAAGCTTAGGCTTGGCTTTTGACTCTTACTACATGCTGTACATTGAAAAGGCTGTGATGCTGCTGATAGTAATGGTGCTAACAACTAATAACAATGGTAGTAAAATGCTTTGCTTAATGCTTGCAGTTAAAACAAAACAAAACAAATGCCTGTTACATCACATTAATTGAATTAATCGCAGACACAGGAGGAGCATCTGATGGTTCAGTGTCTTGCTCAAGGACGAGGAGGAGCTGGGAACCGTCAAACTTTTGGTTGACCAGCTGTTAAGGTCTTCAGCAATATTAGAGACAGTTATTAGTTTAAAGTCATTACACGGACCAAATACATCTTAAAAGACACGTCTGAGTAGTTTACTCGCTGTGTGAAAAAAAAAACATGTCCAACAACCATACCTCCTCAGGCTAGACTCAATAACAGATTATTTTACCTTACTCTAAGATGAGCTAACATTGCTGTTTGCTCGTCTAACATGACACGAACTATGCAGAAAGCCCTGGGTTGAATTAGCACGGAGGTACATTAACATTTAACACAAATCCTCGACGAATGGGGCAAACCTGTCCATCACGCTGCAGCCACACAGGTTATGATATATCAGTCTGAGACAGAGTATCCTTCGACTCACCTGATATTCTTCTGACTGCGCCGTTTCTTGTCGACACACACATCCGACAGCAGTCCGCAAAAGACACACGAAGAGCACACTTTTCAAATAAACTGCGACGACGCAGACATTTGGCGAAGGCACACACTCTAAGATATGACATGTTGACATGTAATAACCGCGTTACTTCTTAACACTGGGCAGCCATCTTAAAAAAAGACCAAGCTAATCGCTACGAGAGGTAATCGCTGTTTTCAAGGCATTGTTAGAAGATCGCAGACAAATCGAGTGAGGCTTTCGGCTTTTGTCTGTCTATAACACCTTGCAAATGTTGCTTTGACTGGATTCAGGACATAATTAGAGCTATTCAAAGAGCTAGCAGTAATTACACAAAACGTTTTAGTTGTTACACACATTATGTTGAACTTATTAATGTTTTTTTTTTTTTCTTGTTTCAGTATCTTGTAGGCAGAACTTCATATATTTATTGCTCAATATTTGTAAGCAAACGTTTCTCTTTTCCTTTGTATCTTTCCAGTTACTGAAGTAAAATATTCATATGTAACAGTAGTTTAAAATGCATAGTGAATTGTATTTGGCCTACAGGTGGCAGTCTCACCACAGCCAACCAAGTAGGACTAGAGGTCAAACAGGAGGCCAAGGTGAAAATTAGTGTCTTTTGTATCACATTTTGAAATTAGTGTTAAAATCTATGTCATTTTGCACATCATGGTCAGATGTTGGCTCATGCAAATTTAAAGTAAATGGCAGTCTATATAGTTAAGTTTAGAAAGGAAATGAATACTAAGCAGGAAAGGTTGTAATAATTTTGCATAAAAATCTTCGAAAACTTAATGAATGATAATATAAATGAAAAGTGAAAAACACAGTGTTTCTGTCATCTTTTCACCTAAAACACCATGACAATCTTGGCAGCCATGTGTATGTTGTCTCAGGACTTGTACAGCATATAGAGTTTTTGTAGCGATTATTTGCCTTTTTAAATTTCTTATTACTTGAGGGAATGAAAACACTGCATGCGAGGTTATGATGTACGTGGTTGTAATGTAATCTGAAGCTGGTTGTATACACATGCAACCTGCTCTCCTGCTGACTTGACCTAAGCACTTGTTACAACCTGGGGGAAAAAAATGATTGTCTTCTTTTTCTCTTCGACTTTTGAAGTCCAAACATCATACAGTTTAAATCAAGTGTGACTCAGCTCCAAATTGTCAGTAAAACTGAATTGATCTCATTCACATCCTGGTTACTTTCTGACCCCAAGCAGTGTCAGCCTCCCCTTGTCATGCATCCATAAAGCATTCTTAAACACTTTAGCAGCCCTTTGTGTCTCGGCATGCTGGAGGTTAACACAAGCACTACTTGACAGAGACAGAGAGAGAGAGTGAAAGAGAGAGAGAGAAGACAGAGAGAGAAGGGGGGGGGGGGCAGAGAGGGAAATGAGGTCCAGGCAGTACATCTTTTCTCAGTGGAGGCAGTGGCTGAGAGCACAGCGGTGGGTGTCTGCTGCTGAGCTGTAGGTGAGGATCAGGAGGTGTTTGTTGCCACGGTTCACGAGCAGGGCCCCTTGACAGCCTCGTTTGATGTGGTTGGCCCCTGTCGGCGGCTGGCTCTTTGCGCTGGTGTGACAGTCATTGCCGGGTGAGTGACTGTCAATGCCCCGACCGACAAAAGAGGAGAAGACAGGCATTCATGGGGCCTGATAATGGCCAGGCCAGGACAAGGCTGCCATTCTCATACACTTTGATCATGTGGATTCTTTTGCACACCTTTGTAGGGGCTCCCTATTTGTTTAACAGATGGAGAGAGGGCTGTTTTTGAAACTGCTTCACCTGGCCAGGGAAACTTGATGGAGATACTTCTCCGTGTGATGCTTGTGCTGGTAAATGCCTTTGGCATGTGTGTGTGTGTGTGTGTGTGTGTGTGTGTGTGTGTGTGTCTGCAGCACTTACATGGAATTAGTGACCTGTCCCGGGGGGAAAAACTGTGTCTCAAGGAACTTCCTCATGAGTCTCCACATATGTGACAACTGAGACAACAAAGAAATCATATTTGGAGCTGAATTTAGAAACCTTATTAAATATATTTTTAAAAATCTCACTTTTGAACTCAAGCTGAGACATGCAGCGCATTAGGACTTTGTACAGTCTACTGTAAACTTCCAGAGCACCCATACAATCATTAATGATGAAATATTACTCATCACACACGTTATGTCCATAACCATCCATTACAGATGGGTCAGAATGATCCTTCACTGGACTGCTGTGACTCACAAAGCTCTGACTTGTTTTCCCCACACATGCATTTTAAGATGGATTTAATTACTGACTCAGTCAAAAGAAGTGTCATGCAACTACTTACAAGTACATCTTAATAGAATAATTTGAGAGAATCATGTATACTGCAGACTTTAATGATGCTGGGTCAACCTCAGCATTCAGACAAAGCTACTGTATCTAAGGCAGCAACAGCACTCCTCGTTTTCATTAGGCGAGAGAAGAAATGCAGAGTCAGCAAAGATTTTAAAGTGTTTTTTTCCATCCTCACCACCATCCTGCTCTATCCGTGTTATGTGCGTCTGATAGATCAGATTAGCAGGGCACAGATGTTTAATCACTCCTGACAAGTCACATTTTTTCCATCAAACACTATCAGTCAGTTGGATCTCTGCTTGTTATCCTGTGAAGAACTGGGAGGCTGGATCTCTCAGAACTTTTTACAGCATCAGATAGACGACCCACTTATCGTATTGCCACTGACAATAGACAATGGTCACAAAGCAGGATATGCAAAGGTCCATGTCCTCAGTGGGTCTGGTCAGTTCCTTTAACCACGTCCGGATGTTTGTCAGCCAAGCACAGCAGACAGCTCAAAGGTATCAGGCACACCTGTGTTGGGTCTGAACCAACAGCACAGGCAGTTTTGGAAGCACTGAGAGGATAAATTGCATAGTCACTAAAATTATAAGAATTTCCTGCCTGTGAATAATATGTATGAGATAATTTCCTTATGTGAGTGTTGTAACTCTTTGCACCTCAGCATCTACAGTCCAGAGAAAGTACATTTTCATGTATCTGGAAACAGTTTTATCCAAAACAAGGAAAACAAATACCCTCCCAGCACTGAATTGCAAATTGGCAGAATGTCAGTACACTTAAAGGCACTAGGTCTAGGGTGAGTAGCTAAAACACAACTACTAGAGCAAGAGAGAGAAAGAGAGAGACATGGACTTAGCAGGCAGGCAAAACAATTAATAATAGGGAGCTATTACCGAGGGATTGTCAGTGCTAGGAGGGAGGTCGGGTTTCAGACCCTTTTGAAGACTTTGATGGTACAAAACAGGCCTCATTATAGAGATATTATCTCTATTCATACACTTACAGAGCCGCTTGGATCCCTGCTGGGAAAGATTAGGTTCCTCCACTTGAGAACATCCTCCTTGGGTGCCTGGCTAGCAGAGTGGTGTTCTTAGCTCAGGGCACACCCACACAGCTCAACTCAACTCAACTCAACTCAACTCAACTCAACTCAACTCAACTCAACGCTTCTCTCAGGACATGACAACCCCAGCCAAACCCAACTAAACTAAACCCAAGGACGTAGATAAAGTAAAATAGTCCACCTGCAGCAAACAGGCATCAGGCCTGTTGTGGAAGTGACACATCACACTAAACTACAGCTAGAAGATCAAAACTCCTTTTAGCCACACAAGGAACGGCAATTTCAGTCCGTCGGTTGGTTCACCACATTGATCCAGACTGAAATGTCTGTGCAACTATAAATGAATTGAAATGATGTTTTGAACAGACTGTCATGTTCCCTAGAGGATGAATCGTACTGACACTTTACATCTAGTGCAACCATGACGTTGACATTTGTGATTCTGAGTAAAATGTTTCAACAATCATTGGATTGATTAAAATGAAATTTAGTCCAGACCTTCATGTTCCTCTCAGGATGAATTCTTATAGCTTACTGAACCTTTTATCTGGCGCCAATACTTTGGTTTAAGACCAAATACCTGCAGAGCTAATAACCCTCCCCTTAGCTGTAGTTGGTTTAGCATTAATTGGCAAATGTTTAGTATGATAACATACTAAACTAAGATGTGTTAGCACTTAGCTGAAAACACAACTGTTCCTAAAGGTTCTCTATACCTGTTTCTGATCTAAGAAATCAGAACTGGATTCCACACTGACTTACAATTTATACATGAGTAAGACAATTGTAAACAGAGTTAGCTTAACTGGACATTTAGTAAATCCTCAGTATGCGTTACAACCTTGGAATCATCTAAATTACTGTAGTTTTCAACATCAAAGATGCACACTGTAAAAAACAGTGAGACATTGCACGTTAAGACTTTTAACAAAGAAATACATTATGCTTGAGTCTGTTCTGGCACTGAGCTCAGAGCCCAAACATTTGCTTCCAAGACACCACAAAGCAATCTGCTGCCACATCTGACGTTCACATGAGGCTCGAGCTTTGCTGTTGACCTCGGGGGCCACTCTGATTTTTGAGGAGTTCTACAGTACATAGAATGATTGTATGATTTTAATTACGAGGAATTTCAGCAAAAGAAAGACAACTGAAACTTCTTTCTTCGTTCTTATACTTTTTTTCTCGCTCTCACTTTCTCTTTATTTCTGTCTTTGTTTTCTTTGTTTGCATATGTTTCATTTTTATTTCATTTTGCAGAAGAGAAATAGAATCACAGATACTCTTGAGCAGATATGGGCAGTATTTTAACTACATCTATAATATTTTAAATATTATAATACATAACGTATATATGTGTGTACAGCACAATACAAAGAAGACTGCATTGTTTTGCATGAAATGGTAGTATATACAAATATATGAATATACACTGACACATGGGCCAAGAGAGCGGTAGACTATTACTAAAATATATAAAAAAAAATAAAAATTTAGTTCTAGGAGAATACACATTGGTATAAAATAAAATGCATATCAACACTTTCACACAACTTCTTGTATGATTTAGTTAAGAAAACGTGTTTCCTATTACAGCATCAATATAGAGAGAACAATTAATCAAATGCTGAGCCAAGCCCTGCAAACACTCAGATGTCCTGAAAAGGTTTCTTTTTACAATTAACAATAGTTATTCTTTCTTTTTCTATTCTTTGTTTCCCAGTTTGACTTTGAAGGACAGACACAAGAGGGGAGAAAAGATGAGTTTAGAAGTTTAGAAGCAGCAGATAAAGCCAGAGGAAGTTAACAGACACGACAGCATGGTTTAATTGAGGGTGAAAGACTGTGATTTTTACGAAGAGCCCATATACATCTATGTTGAAAGCTGCTTTGATGACTGGCAGGTAGACAGGAATGGCTTGAGGTGGTTAGGGGTTGGAGCTGGGAGTTTGAAGAAAGGCTGGTCTCTTTCGCACAGATTTGTTTTGTGAGGTTAAGGTTTAAATAGGGGCTACAGCAAGTCTGTGGGGGCAGTTAACAAGCAAAAAGAGTGTGAAGTGACTGTCACCCTCTCTGAACACATACTCCTCAAACACACTTCCAGCCCTGGACAAGTGTGGCCTCAAGGTAGCAACCATAATTGAAACGGGGACTCTTTTATAAAGGAGGTAATTGCCAACACTAAGTGGACAGCCTCACTTGAGAACCTCTGTGTCTTCTCTGGCTTTCTTTCACCTTTTCAGTCTCCTTCTTTTTTATCTCTCCTTTTATCTTTCCATGAGCATCTGCATCGAGACACATAAGGTAACTGCCATGTAAGCAGACCCCTGATTGTTGTAAGAAGTGAATGTGCAGCCGCTGTCTGTGAGCAAGTCTGCAGCTGTCCATGAAATGTGAACAAAGAATTAGATACAAATATCGATACCACTCATGTCTGTATGATAAATAATTATAGCTGGGCACAGGGGGAGCAGCTTAGCTCAGTCTGGTAGCAAAACGGTAACAAAATCTGCCTACCAGCAGCTCATTATTATTAATTATGAAGAAAATGTTATATATTGTTTAAACTGCACAAAAAGCAACGTGTAAAAAAGGCTGTCGTTCCTTTACATTGTTGTTGAGATGCATATGAAAGCTTGAAATACAGGCTGAGCTTTAATGCCTTGTCCTAATCAGGTTCATTACAGAGCTTGTAAAAAACTGACAAGAGTGTGGGAAGTCACAAAAAAAGGTGTTCTTCATTTCCGTCCTGTTCTCCCAAATTAAATAGCAAAGATCAGAGAGGGTGTTTCATTGAAATATTAACACAGGTGATCAGAAGGTCTCTCAGGCTTCATCTGGACTAGCTCCACCGACACTCCTGCAACCTGCTCTGTGTTTCCAACTGCTTGATGATTCAAACCAGCAGCCGTAAAAAAAAAAAAAAAAAAAAAAAAAAGAAAGAAAAGAAAAAGGAAAGGCTCCCTTAATTTGCCCCATGTGGCCAGAGAGAAGAAAAGAGAGCGAAGGTGTCAAAAAACGGTCTCCTAGCTGGGTCACTGGACAGTAATGGAGCTGATTTGACTGAGTTACAAAATGCTTCACCATTCACATCAACAGGGAGACAGCAGAGGTCATGGGATAGGAAAGGGATGTAAGTCTTTCCAGGTGTCTGTGGCCGTGAAAAGAGGATAATAAAACCCTCAGGTGAAAAGCGAATTACTTGTTTCTCACAGAATAAACTTTTCTCAGAGAGAATAGAGAGAGGATGGTGTTTGTTGCAGGCTTTCTCATTTGTTTGAAATGGTTATGAATGAGTGCAGTGGCCCCACCCCCCCACCCCTCTCCTTTCAACCCCCTAGATGCTGGCCCTGCCCAGGATAAAATGCAGGACAACTCAGCCGGTGCCTCCACAGAAGAGAGGACTGACTGACTGACTGCACACAGCAGAGCGTGAGGGCATTAGCTTACTGCTTCACTGCCCCGTGCTAGCTGACACACACTCGCTGACTGCCACTCACTCTGACACATACAGACACACTCTCACTGCCTCTCTCTCTTTCTGTCGCAAACACACACCGGCTCTCTCCCTCCCATACTCACTTACTCACTCCCTCTCTTTCTCTCTCCCTCTCTCAGTATCACACACTCACACATACACACACACACAAACACACACATGCATAGAGTCAGTCACCAACCCTCATTCAACTCCCTCTCAGGTGCAGGCCAGCAGCTCAGACAGGCACTTTGTTCCTATCCAGCTGGAAAGAGCAGAGCATCGAGAGGTCCACACACACATACTTAAACATACACTCACAGAAACACACACACACACACACACACACACACACACACACACACACACACACACACACACACACACACACATTCATACACACACACACACACAGACACACAAACAAATACTCTCTCACACACACACACACACACACACAAGCACACACACACACACACACGCATCCTCATACATCCCAGGACTTTATCTGTGGACCGGGAAAGAAGAAAGAGGACGACCTGGGAGGAACTTTTAAAGGTGGATTCATAAAACTACAACACTTTATGAAAGGACCGGACAAACAACATCGAAAACAAGAATGAAGATGACGACTGGAGAAACAAGCTTGTTGCTGTAGGGAGGCCTGCTGTCAGCCCAGAGTGGAGACTGGTTATTGGTGACATCCAGAGGATCTGCTGTGAGTGCCATTTCCCTCCCTTCTCTCTTTAGGACTCCCACCCTCTTGTCATCCCTCCGCTTGGACATCTCCTGATCATCAGCATGCCTACAGCTTGCACAAGGTGCACCTTGGGAGTCTGACCCACCATGTGCAGATGGACGCCGTCCGTAGCTCATCTCTGTCCTGAACCTGCCTTTGGCACCACCACTACTGCAGCCTCCGCTGGCCGACCTCTTACTCTGCCTAGTGCAGCCTCCCTTTGCCTGGCATGCTTCACCCTGCTCCTGGTCACCGCTGGCACTGCCACAGGGGCCTGTCCTCCTGGGGTAGGGCATGAAGCCCTTCAGGTGCTTGCCAGTGGCATCAACTGTTCATGGACATTGGAAAGGCACACTCGCAGTTACAATCACCTAGAGGGCGATGTCCGACTACGCCGACTTTACTCTGCCAACAAGTTCTTCCTGTGCATTGACAAAACAGGGAAGGTGGATGGCACTCGGCGGAAAAACTACGCAGACAGTAAGTAGCTGGCACAGCCAGAATGCATGTAACTTCTGCATTTCACATGTGTTGAGTGTCAGAGAGTAGACAGGATGCCCTGTGACGTTCTCACTTTTATTGTTATGGCTGGACTTTCTTATCTGTTCACTTTTATAGCAGTTCATAGGGATATCCTAAGGTTATATCACTGCTGAGCCATTTGTGTTGTGTTTAGAGCATGAGGGATGCGTTGCTAGGTAAGAAGGGAATACACTAGTGTGGATTTAGGTTACTCATGGGACAGCCGGCACCGGCCACACAAGAAAGCTGACTTGAGGAAAGACATTGAGCATCAGTTGGCGATGAAAACTGGGCTTGCAAAAAAAGAAAAAGCTTCAGTTTCTCTGAGGATTAACTTGTCAAAACTGTGATGAAAGTGCATCAATTGTAAGTAGTAGATGTAAATGGAAATACATCTGCCCAACAAATGCAAACATGGATTTGTGTGCACAGTTCACAGTTTGATTAGCTATAAGTACTGAAACTGCAGTTTTAAGTCAGATTTAAGAGGTTATTCTGTGTACATTCTAATTGTTGTATGTCCATGCTCGTGCGCATAGATAGCAACTTCAGTCTAAAGCAGTGAGTTTGCCTCTTAAAGGCAACCTGCATTAACATTTGGGCTTTCTGTGCTGACAGCCCTTTGCCACCACATTTTTCAGGCGATCATGCACACAGCTGTAAGTCCTTCTTTGGAAACTGCTACCAGTGTGGCTCTCTCTTGCCTCTTAGCACCTGCTCCGACAGGACAACACTTACCAGTGTGCCAACTAAGTATGCAGCAGAGCAGACCCAGATAGACCCACTTTATTCTCTTGGTAAGCCTGCAGTCTATACACAATCTGAGGTTCAGGGACACCTGAGAAGGGGTTGTTCATAGAGCAGCAGTGCCTCTTCAGTGCGTCCATCAATGGGTGTCTTTTATGCTTGACCAGGTCAGATGAGTCGACTCTGGTCATGATCTGACCTCCCTCCCCATTAGTCACTGGCTGACTGACTGAGTGGATAGCCGTAAGAGACATTTATGCCTCTGACAGTAATATTTATGTATTTGGTCGTTAATGCTTTTTTATGCAAGTGGGTGAGTCAGATTTTTCCATACAGCTACTGGGGGCAGGAGCAGCTGCTGCGTACAGCTAACAGCCCAATCAGTCTGATGCCACTGTTTCAGAGAGCTCCAAGATGTAGAGCGGGTGACATTTGTTAACCTGGCAGAATTAGTCACCTGGCAGAATTTTTTTAAACCACACGCACTGGTAGGAATTCAAGCGCAGATGAATTATTACTGCTAGAATTGGTCCAGTGGGCTTATCCAAGTTGGGACATTATTCTTTCATATTAATGGTAATGTATGTCAGCTACCATAATAAAATATTACTCTCGAACTTTGCTTGAATCTGACACTTCAGAAGTTGTGCTGGAAGACTGGTAGCAACTTGGCAACAAGAGGGAGTTTAAATAGAAACAAGTGTTCAAAGGCTCTGGAAAGCAACAAAAAAGATTTTTGGTCATAATGAAAATCATGCCTTTTCTTGCCATATTCATGTCATTCGTGCTTCAGTAGTTACAGTTGCTCTCTATGAAAAAGTGCAGTCCCCTTAAATGCAATGTCCTCATACACTTTAGCCATCATCCTCTCATTTCCTTTGGTGGAAAGAACGATTCTTTCTGTGCTCACACAGAGCGAGGGTGTGTACCTTCACCCTGAGCACACAGTGCCAAATCAGGGGTCATGTAGGCTTTGCCTTAAATTTAATAAAAATGGACCTTGTGGTGAGTCTGTGGTTGTGCCTCACAATGGGACAGATTTGGTTTAAGGCCATTTTGAGGTCTCGCTCTATTTCTGTGCCAGGCTACCGTTACTTCCATCACATAAGGAGGTTTTCAAGCAGACTTAAAGCCTCCAGGAAATTTCTTGATACTGATATGGTGGCCATGCTATAGATTAGAGTGGCGGAACAAGCAGGAAGTTGTACATATTTAATGACGAGAGCACTGGCACAGATACTAGACCGCAACGTCTTACGCAGGAAAGAGGATGTATTTCTGTTTTAAGATTCTATCGATACTTTTTGAAAACTTTTTTCCTGTCTGATGTAAAATAGTATAATGTAAACATGCAATCATGTGCTTGAATGATTGGAGTGCTTACAAAAACACATACACACCTACAGAGACAGATACAGACACAAAATGTTGTGGATTACTGTTTTAAATAGCGCTGCCCCGCACAGTTTAACAAGCTGTAGATCAGCTCACAACTGTCCTCAGCCTGAATGCGGTTTCCACGAACGCTGCCCAGCAGTTTGGCCGACCCCTCCTCTGTCCTCTGTGCTGCCCTTACACTCTTGTCGACACAGCTATATTGCCCCGACAGCTCTGCCTGCTACACCCAGGCCCCGGGCCTCACCTCCACCCCACTCAGTTTTTCCAGCCCCAACTCACAGCTCCCTCTCAGGTGCAAAAACAGTTGGAATTAGTCAACAGGCTCTCTGCTAATTGAGGTTGGAAAATATTGTATCAATCCCAGTGGAGCAGGGGCATGGAACAGCTGAGGGAAGAGGGAGACCGTCTGACTTAGAGCGATGGTGGGTTTAAAGGATGAGAGAGCTGGACGGAGTTGAAGGGAGATAGAGAAAATGTAAAACATACATGGAAAATAAGTACATTTCTGTTTACCAGTCTTGCATTTCAGTTAATGAGGAATTAGCTGTTGGTATGACATGAAACAATATTGCCCAGGAGTCATTAACCAGATGTTATTAAAGGACGAATAAGAGATTAAATGCTCTTTTTTGCAGAGTGATGTAATCCAAAACTATCAGTTGCAACAGGGAGGACAGGCTGAATGTGTATCAGTTACATCTCCAAAATGAGAAAAATATCCTGTCTTATCCGAGCACACACACAGATATCTACACAGATCTACACACACAAACTGGTGTTTCAGGTATCTGTTCCTGAGGTTCGTTATCAGAAATCAAGCTTGTTGTAAGCTTACTGGACTTTTACAGTAAAACATTTGCTAATCAAAGTAGAGAGATAGAAATCATAAAAGATAAATGAACCAACTATTATCTGACTACAGCCTTTGAAACCACAAGCTCTAAATATAGATCCACCTATAATTACAAACCACTTGATCAGCAAAGTTAAAAAATAAAAAAAAAACTTGTTGAACTAACAACAAGAAGAGAAAAAGTACAGTAGTTTGAGGGACTGAAGGGGAGGACCACGACATGTTTTTCTTTTGACCTATGGCAAAGCAGAAAATGATCGAGGGGAAAAACACAACCAAGTGTTTACAAAAGCTCCAGAGGCAGGTATGCATCATATCCTGTCCTGGGTCATCGGTCATAGCCTGTTAATTAGACCTTGCTACAGCACAACAGCTGCAGCGGGCACACCCAGAAAGCTTTTCATGATCAATTGTAACAGCAAATCATTCAACTGAGTAGTGTGGAATAGAGAGTAGAAAGAAAAAAAATGTTCCATGTAGAGTCACCAAAGTCAAATTCAATTAATAAATGTAGGGTAATTGTAATTTTATGGGTTTAATTAGAAGCCTGTTTTCTATCTATTCCACTTTTCCTATTTTGTTTTGCTAATTCTTAGTTCTTTTTTTGGGACACCGCACTGCATATATTTTCTTTTATGTTTCATTTTTTTTAATATATAATTTTAAAGGATGGACTGTTAAATTCTGGGCGTGTGGGGCTGAAGGCATCAAACGCTTGTGCAGTCTCCAGGTAGTGACAGCCCATTCACCCTTAGGAAATAAGGTCACTTCACCACCCTACTAGAATCGCAGAAGTCACTACAGCCAGACCAGCTCCATTCTGCCTCTACAGCCGTGCAACCCTCACAGCCAGGGCGTGTTGTGTTTACCAAATTTCCCTTGGTGTGCAACATCTTGCTGTTTGATGTGAGAATTTTCCGAGTTCATGAGTGTATTTGGCTTGGACGGGACCCATGGGAAGAAAATCTTCCACCCCACTGAAATATGTTGTGGAAATTATTCAAACTTGTTGTAGACAGGGGAAACTGTCACTCACCAAGGAGAGACTGAGTTGAATTTGAAAATGGGAAAGGACAGGACAAGTGCTGCAGACAGATGACTACATCCACTTGAAGGGTTTGACCAGTCTGACAGCATAGTCAGACTGGCATAAATGAAAATAAGCATCTGCACATACTTTAGTAAAATTTAGACGATATAGACAATTTGTAATTTTGTTTAAGTCATGACATTTCATTTGTGAGTTTATTGATTAATTTGTACCTTTAATCACAGATGTGGGGATGGTTCTTTAGTTCCAAACAAATCTAAATAAACCAAATGTAACTAGGGCTGGGTGGCACCAGCTGGTCATAATTTTCTTTGTAGGTAAAGTCATTCTTAAGTTCTTAGTAACTGTGAGCTACTTTTAAATGAATGATTTACTAAATTAAGTGGCACCAATCAAACTAAATGAATGTCTTATCTTGTAAAGAAATTAGAAACCTGTAAATCAGTTGCTGGGAGACATTTGTGGGGCTGGCCAATCAAAAGTAATAAACAGTGCTGACAAGAAGTGACTATAGCATCACAAACAGTTTTAGACTTCACAATAGGTAACACTGAATTGCCAATCTTTTGTAAATGTATGTAATATTATGTTATGCATGCATGGAAAATATGTTCTTAGTAGTTTTCATTAAGTTAAGAATTAAGTTTAGGGGGGTTAAGTTAACCTAACCTACAATATTTGGTCATTTGGCTTAACGTCAATGAACAGTCTGTAATTTGGGGTACATTGTGTAATTTTTGTGAAATGTGAAATTTACTGGCTTTATGATCAAGTGTCAGTTCAGATGTGTCGTCCAGCATATTCAGAATTACATTTTGACTCAAAACAGCTCATATACTAGCAAGCTAATGTTAGCGTTGTCAGTAAGTTAGCTACACAACAGTACGCAACTAGTGTACGAGATATTATTATACAGTACTCTCCAGCTCTCATCAAGTGGGGTACTCACTTTTACAATGCACAAACAGAGGATGCTGACAATGAGTTATTTTCTATTGAGGGCAGTTTTTTTCTGTTCTATTCTGCTCTTCATCATCAGCTCGTGTGTTATCTAGGCTGCAATTTAGGGACAATGGCTTTAACATGCCAAAGCGACAGACATCACAAAATGTCTGTTCCGCTCAGTCTGCCATTTTAAAGGTATAAGAAAGTTTATTCTGTCTTAGTCTTTTCTACATCTTCACCATGACTCACCATCAATTTTGTTAGAGCTCAGACGGGCATGTATGACTGGATCAACAGCACCGGGGTTGGAGGAGCTAAAGAGGGAAGCACCTGGCCGAAGGAAGTGCTTTGGTGTTTTGAATCGGGAGAATACACATGTTAATGAGGCTAGGAGAAGGGCTGGGGCGTGCTCTGCACAGTATTGAGGTGGAAATTAAAGGCTAGAGGAGTGCTGGAGCGTTTCCCGTTGCTCATTAGGCATTATGTAAGGTTTCCTCTGGGTCGTCTCAACTGAGAGGGGATTCGTGGACATTTTGGATGCCAACAGGAGGGTAAAATCCCACGAATCATGCATTTATTATCCCCCCAATAAGGACTGTACACGGCCTCAGTCTGTGGGAGAAAAATGAAAATCGACCCTTTGTCAGCTGTTCCTGGTACTAAGAGGCTGAAAGCTAAATAAAAATCACTGGCACACGCATGCATGGTGAACATGCATGTTAAATCCCTCACATAAATACACACACTATCACTGTCCTGGGAACATTGCAGGACAAGAGTGTCAGTGTCACCCTAATTAGCTGGGCATCGCTGGTTTCTGCCACCAGGGTTTGATATCATGAATGGGCTCTAGAAATGTAGCAATTAGTAGCTAACAACCTTTAGCAGTCTGGCTGTGGCTCCTCCCTGGGATTTACTGGGTTCATCAGCAGGTTTATAGAGTCTGACTTTGGCTCCAGCTGCCAATTCCTTTATAACATCCCACAGTTCTGGACATCCTGTGGGTGTGAAGGGAACACAAAGGAGAAGACTTCACAGTGCCAGTAACCAGCTACTTGGACCCTAGAGCCATTGATAAAAGATGTTTGCACTGAGGTTCTGAAAGACCTATAAAAAGCAGAGAATGAAAATGAATACAAGGTTAAAATATAATGATTTTGAAATTCTCGGAAGAAATAGTGTTAACATAAAAAATGATTACAGAGTGTAATACAGCAAGATTTAGGTTTGACTCTTCAAATATTGTTTGGGCCAGAAAAAATAGTTATACTTACTTCTATTTTCCATCTTTTTCCCATGAGTAGTCTATCTGTTGCCATCCAAAAGCTACTCCCTCAATGATTTATTTGCTTTATACACCATTGTAACAAGGCACAATTAATTACGATAGGGTAAAGCAATATCGAACAGGGTCACAGCCAAACTGTACGTTTTTAAAATGGGAGTGAAGAGTTTGACCTTTCGCTCAATGAGAACACATTAGTGCAGTTATTACTGTGAGTGCTTTTTTGTAAAAGGTGTAAAATGAGTATTAATTAGATCAGTTGGGAACAGTCGGCCAGCTAGTCTTACTCATGCAGCACCACATGTTTGAAATCATTCGCCAAAGGAAATATTCACCAAGGAGCCGCCGCCACTCACATCGCGGACCCTACACATGCACATGCATACACACACACACACACACACACACACACACACACACACACACACACATGCACTGACATAATCAGCCCATTGAGTCAGGGGAGACAGGTCTTGCCTCAACTTCAGATAGACCAAGACAGATTAATGGTTTTGTTTTGACCCTTCCAATAAAGCCTCTCACCTCCCTGCTCAAACTGAGCCAGACATCATGTCTTGGAAGGCGTTTAACCACTGGCCCAGGAATAAAGAAGCTGAAAGAGAACCCCTGCTGTAGACAGGGAAAAAAGAAACAACTTGGCATCCCTAAATACAGCTATGGCTCACTGACTACAGCTACAGGAGTTTAAAGGTGTTCAAGTTTAACCTAAAAATCACAACGATCCTGGGACTAGGAACCAATAATAGTAGGAATGTAATGCACCTGTTGCCCGAAAGACAGATATCTCGCCCTGTAGGATTTGATTCAGGTCATAAAGGAAGCAATAAAAGGCAGTAAAATCAAGTGTCTCAATCTTTCTCATAGGTGACATTCAGATAAATCTGGGGCTCTCCACCCTTTTTTTCCTGCGAAGTTATAATTAACAGCAGCACATGGGAGCTCCCTGGACTTTCAATAGACTTTAATCTCTCTCTCTCACTCAGCTACAAACACTTCACACACACAAACAGCGCAACCACAACCTGTCTGTCAATCTGCATGGCTAAATATTGACTTGCTGTGAGGCAATCAAGTCATAAAAATCTAGTTTACAGCTCCTGCCCATGTGTAATACACTGGAAATCTTATAAATCATGACACATCTGTGGAGAAATGGTGCTGCATATTGCTAAGCATCATCAGTGGAAATAACATGTTTACTATAACTAACTGATCACTCTGGAAAAGCCTGAGCTGACCCAACATTCCTCATCATGTAAGCATTGTGTCATGTGCAGTATTCCTTTTTCTGTGTGAGTTAAGATTATGTCGCCCAATTTTATACAAGACAGTTCACAGCCAAGCTAGAAGCTCTGCGAAGATGTACCGCTCTTTATAAAGAAAAGCAATATTGGAAACATTTAAATTCTTATATATTTCAAACCTGAGATATTTCAGTTTGGACAAATTAGTGAACTGATCTACTAACATTGTGATCCCAAGAGCAATGAAAAAGTTAATCATATAGCATGAGTGATAGGGCTCAGATGATTAATAGTGACATTAATCCAGACACAGGTGGTGAGTTCAAGTTATGAGTGACTCTGATTGTTTTTTCATACAGCTGAAAACAGAATATAAGCACCAATAATCTTAAATTCAAAATGTTAATCATCATCATCACACAGCAGTTTTTATAGTCACCGTCTATGACTCTGAGATAAAGCAAATTTCTCTGTTTCAATCTTGAAGCCCCAATCTGAACTGGAGTACACACATGGTCCACATTCCAGTTGTAAATCATAGAGCAGAGTTTAGATTTGAATATGGGCCACGCGCATCCTAGGTCACAACATAGAAATGAGGACCATATGGACAACTTTGTGGAAACAGTGTACACCTATCGCACGCTCAAGCTTAAACAGAAAAAATTATATTTAAACAAACCATTTGAAAATGAGATATTTTGGATTACATCTTGGATTTAGATGATATTTGACAGAGAGAAACCTCTGTGCTGAAGTTCTTTGCCTGTGCCTTGAAGACTGAAGCAGAGAAGTCAATATCTGGACTGAATAACTGTTGCAAATGCGTTTCCTGAGAGTAGGAGTAGGATAATTAATGCAAATGTGGAAGGCTAAAAACAGCGACTCCAGCGCAGGTCCACGCATACCAACAGGTTGAGACTGTATACAGCGTCTTCTCTGAACTGCATAACACACAACCAGCCGTACCTGCTTTTTATCTC
The DNA here is from genome assembly GCF_002814215.2 of Seriola lalandi dorsalis. Classification (NCBI taxonomy): domain Eukaryota; kingdom Metazoa; phylum Chordata; class Actinopteri; order Carangiformes; family Carangidae; genus Seriola; species Seriola lalandi. The sequence continues at coordinate 398,862 of NW_019524955.1, read as the reverse complement.
TGAGGCCATGTCGCTAAACGACCGCGAGCAGGATGTGAGTATCGTGTCAGGGCTCTTTGAATGTGTGTGTACATTTAGAACGCATGCGCCTGTGTTTATACTTGTGCCACTGCAGGAGCATGAAGTGGACCCTAAACTGAAAAAGATGTGCGTTTCCGTTCCCTAATGGCTAATATGAACCAGACCTTACCTTGCACTCAAGTCAGGCACATTCACGTGTGTGTGTTTACACGCACGCTCACATGTGCACACGGGTGTTTTTCCCCCGTCTGGAAGGCCATGCTCCTCATTAGAACACAGAGGGTGGCAAAGAACATTGCTGTGATATAGTTGAGGCAGTACCGTCCACACCATACAACAGGCCACTCCTGTATGGACACTGAGATCTTTGCCCAGAATGCAGCTTCCTTTTAGCTTAAGAACTATTACACATTTCATCTTAGCTAGTTGTCTTACTCCGAAGATGAAAAAAGGGGTTATAACATCCTAGCAATTATCTCTGACATTTCCCCGTGTGTATGTGAAAACTTTGCATCTATATTTTGAATGACTCAGAAAGAAAAAGTTGCAGGTGTCATACTAGAAGTGTTTCTGCTGTGTTTCTTCTTGCAGTCATCCATAACCAAGCAGACAGAGAAAATATTCAAATGCATGTGAAGCACCACATTTTTGCCCAGGTGGGCAAATGTGATACCTCTGGCGCTCTTTCTGTACCCATCTCTCTTCATATATATATATATATATACATATATATATATATATATATATATATACACACATGTCTTTCACTATCATCTCCTCTCTTTTTTTTGTTTGTCCACCCTTCTCTACCTATCACCATCTATCTCCCTCCTGCTGTCTCCATTTCCCCCTCTCCTCCCCTGCAGTGGATAGGATTGGGGTCAGGGCCGTTTGACCAGTGGAGCAAGTGACAGCTCTGACATGGCCCTGATTTCACTCTTGTGCCTTCTGTCACTTCCCTGTATGCCCATCTCATTTTAATAATGTAAATATGGTGCAAGCTCAGGCCACAGAGAATATTCTGTGTCCTGGTGCTCACTCACTGGAACCTTGCTGCGCACCTGAGCCACACATGCACACTCATGCTTGGCAGTACTCTTCAAAATAAATGGAAGAGTTTTCTGAGTGCTTTTCAATATGAAAATACAAGCAATAACAGTAAATTGTTTTTTTTAATAGCATCCATAAAAGGTTAAGCAGCTGACATACAATTATAACACACAACAGTCAATCACACTAGGAGGCAAGTTTGATGTTGCGTTCATGTCATATTGGATTGATGACGGTGACGGGAAATACCGGGATGGGAAAAAAAAACATTCCCATGTTCATTCCAGTAATTTAGTATTGCACTTATATAAAATTGGGGATCAAGAGATGGATTAAAAAAAGAACAGCAGCCTCTGCTGAGTTTTACTCTCTAATATGGGTCAAGCTGCAAATACACAGGATGCTACATTTCTCACACTGCAACAGGACAGAGTTTTTAATTAGATCCCGCTGCCTCTTAAATGCCCACTTCCTTCAATCAACACGGCCCGTTTGTAATGCAAGCTTTCTGTTCAAAAGAATTTAAGTTTTTCATCACCTGATGATGCCAGTTTGACAGCATGGGTCAAGTCAGCATGGGCATGGATATACTGGTGCTTCCTCATTGTAGTTAAAATTGGATATTGATCTATTCTTTAATATTCAGTATTAATATTGATCATTGTTTAGGAGTGGTAAACTCGTAATTACTGTAACTCCAATATGACAGTGAATATTTGGACAAATTTAGCTTTTCTAAACTAGGAATCTAGGTAGGTAGGAAATATTTCCAATCTGAGTGGGTGAATCTGGTCTGGACAGACATCCAAACCAGCCACAGATGCAACTCACCAGCAATTTAGTTGCACAGGCGAATGAGCTCAGTCTAATGTGGATCCCCCTCCAAGGGTAGCAAAGTGCAGGAAACTGCAGAAGCCGTGAGTCACAAAGCTCTCAGTGGGCAGATCTGCTCGTAACTATCTGTGAAGCCTTTGATAGCTTGCCGTTCGCTTGTTACGGATGTGATGCATGATTTGGAGGCAGTTCGCCCTCCCCGTTCTCCCTCCTTGATTAAAGAAAAGGCCTCTTGGAAGGTAAGATTGCGGCCCCTCACTGCCACACAGGCACAGACGAATAGGCAGGGTGCACACTGCCTTCATTAACCTTTTTCACCTCTGCCATCCCTCACCACCACCACTCACCCACTCCCTCAGATTGTCCTCTAGTCTTACCTTTAACCCCATCAAGCTTGTAAATTTGGGGTTTGATCAGCAGAGGGTCTTTGCCCTTAGATTCAGCATCCTGGAGGTCCTTAATGAACTGATTGATGTCCCATTACATACAATCACAGCTTAGCATGTCCAAGGAAGTTTGTGTCCAGTGGTAAAACTACCATGGAGTGCATGCTGACAGGACATGGAAGTACACTAATTACTGTTTGATGGAGAAAGAGATTTCAGTACTGCTCCACTCTTTGACCTGTTACTAATGTAAGTCAAACTGAGATTTTCTCAGAGCTTTGTCGTTGTCATTCACACAACATGTCTCTTTCTACTCACATTGACTGCCCGTTGGTATATTAATTGTAGTTTCACTGACTGTATAAGCAGTGTGTTTGAAGAGTGAAATTTCTCAAACACACACACAACTGCCTCCCCACAAACATGCACAGATGTATCCAGATGTGGATGGTGATTCTGGAGTATTGGGTCAGCCTGTCTGGGGATAAATCAGACAGACTAATCTGTCCTGTGAGGGGATGGAGGGTAATTGGTCACATTTGACCCCCGGCCTTTGCGGACTGTGGGAACGCGGGCTTTATCTACCAGCGGTAATTGGCTAATGAAACACTTCCGCATCTCCTCCACTAGATTGTCATCCAGTGGTTTGTATAGGGTGAGGCATGTGTGTGTAGTTGTGCGGCCTGCACAAGTGGCCAAGAGGCACATGTGTGCGGGCGAGAGTGTGTGTGCGTAGTCCAGAGAAAATGGCAGGATGCGGAACTCCCTGTGGCCATCTCCATGACTTTATCAACAGAATCAGTCTCATGATGCCCGCAGCGTACTGATTCATTGACAGAACACAGATTAATGGTTGTGTGGTTGCCATTACAATTTAAATTTAGGTTTGAAGTAGAAATGGTTAATGTAATTCAAATTAAATCTTTGACCCACGGCAGGGCTTCTTGTGTGGTGCATGCTGATAGTGTAGCCAGGACATGACTGAGTGTGTGCAGCATTTTGGTCATGAATATAAAGGTCTAGTGGTGATGCATTACAGTCAAACCTTACTTTTTTTTTCATTTTGTGTGATCATTTATCTGGTCAAAGTCCTGCCCACATCAATCGAAATACAAGAAAAACCAGGGTGGGAAGAGCAAGGTCTGGGGTGGGGGGTGAGTGGTGGTGGGGGGGCAGTAAGAAAAAAAGGCTAAAGTTACGGTGGTGAGACAATGTCTCTGAGGTCCCATCAAGTGAGCCATTCATAGATGCAGGTCTACCAGTTTGTGAAGCCAGGGAGACACTCCGATAGAGTGGGGCCCAGGGTGGCCTTGTCTTTTTGTCCCAAGCTGACCCCTGCTCTGCCGCCTGGCCTCTGCGCCCCTCACCTGGCCTGTCCCAGCGCACTGGTAACAGGATACCTGTAATTTGCTCTAATGGCCTTTGAAAGACCTGGCTGGGCTAATCCCTGGAGTACTTCTCCCAGCAGCACCGTATGAAAGGGTGGGGGTAACAGGGCCGAGTGCGAGCCCTGAAAGAGGACCAGCCTCTGGATTGTGTGTGAGAGAATGTCACCCCTTGCGGCCGGGGCTGGGGCAGAGGGAGTGTGGGAGTCAGCTTTCAGCAGATCACGACCATGTGGCTTGTTCACAGGCTCAAAAAAACTGGGCTTGTAGAGGAGTAGATTGTCTCTGCTTTACACCTCCCTCAGTGGCTCAGTCTGGCAAGCAAGGGGAACAGCCTGAAAACCAGCCTGTGCGAAACTCTGCAAGAGTGCACTTCAAATTGTTTCCAGATTCCTTCTGTAGTTTGTGCAATGGTAGTTCTTCAGGGATGACCTTTTGCCCATTCAATAATAAAAGAGATTGATATCCCTAATCCTGCAGAGCTGCAAGGAGTGTGGAAATAAAGAGAGAATGTTTGATGTTAAGTTAGATGCTTAGAAGATACACGCTCACTAAAGCAAAGCAGTCCATGACTTATTTTACAGCAACAGATTTTCTTAAAATGACTTTAAGAACAAAGCTGTTCATACAAGAATTTCTTGCATGAGGCCTTTTGACAGCTAATAATAATAATAATAATAATAGTAGCAGTAATAATGATAATAACAATAATAACAATAACAACAACAACAATAATAATAATAATAATAAAAATAATCAACATCACTGAACTTAAGACCCTGGCCATTGAATATAGAGTGAGATTAAAAAGACCAGAGAAAAACAATCTTATCAGTCTCATCTTCACTCTCATCCCTCCAGAGATTTTAATGGAATGTGGGAACAGCATGTGATATGTGGGCAGGGACGAGCAGCCCTCTTTTCTCTCCTTTCTTCCTGTCCTTTCTATCCATCGTCCTTGTTTTTTTGACGGGTTGGCCGCCTGCAAGGGAATGTACCCGCAAAAATCCCGCAGTCTCTCTGTGTCCTACTTTCTTCAGGTATAGAGGACACTGTATACAGTCAGATTCAAATGACAGCACACAGAGCGATTTATAAAGTGACAGCATGTTTAGGTCTGGGAAGGTTCAAGTGCACAAGCATGCAAAAATAATCCTGTTTCTTATTTCCTTTGCTGTTGAATTAAAGTTAAATTATGTACTTTTTTTTGTTTGATCAAAGCAGCATGAGGTGAGTTGCAGGATTCCTAACTGTCCAGGAATTCAGAGCTAAATTAGGCAAGAGAAACACTGTTCAGACTTCCAGGCGGTCTGAGCTCATTTGAGGAACAGAATCAGGTCTCGGGGCCAAGTTACTTGGCATGTTGGCTTCGATGTGTTGCTTTGACGAGCATGTGGTGGACAATCAGACTGAGGTTGGTCAGTTCATTACTAAGTACCTTGGAGATTTTTTTTTTCTTTTTTAGCTTTCTACCTTATTTTATTTTATTTTATTTTATTTTATCTTTTTTTTTTTTTTTTTTTTTTTGCTTCTATTGCAAAAGTAGAACAAAGTGACAAAACATGAGATTTGTAACAGCAGGCTGTGCATTTTGTGTGTGTGTGTCTCAACTTTTGTGTGTGTGATCGGTCCAGCTCGGCTCAGCTCGGTTGGGTTCAGCTGCAGACATATCTCATAGCTTCTGGTAAGGGATGAATAAATCATCCCAGGCTTGTGAAAGTTAATAGGTATGATGCATGTCCGGAGACCTGGTGCAGACAGGCCGGTAGGGAGGGAGTGGAGGGGTGACCCAGGCAGGGACCCAGACTGAGACAGAGAGACCAGAGAGGTATGGCGGAGGAGAAAATGGGCGGTGAAAGCAGGATACTAGATGGAAGACAGGCGGAGAGAAAGACAGTTACATTTTGTAGGAATGGAGGGAAGTGCTGCCGCATGACCGAAGGCTGCTGTGCTCTGTAACACAGAGCCACACACACACACACACAAACACACATATATATATATATATATGTATAAACAAAAATACAAATCCTCTCCTGGAACAGTAGTGCAGTCAGAGACGCAGGCACAGCCCCTGTTAAAGAGACTGTAAATTTTTGTTGCTGTCCAGAACAGGTCGGTCCATTAAACCAATGAGGGCATTGCATCATATGTATTTTGAGCCTGGTCACACTTATTCAAACAAAAATAAATGTCATCATTTCATCAGTATGTGTATGAAACATTGTGGACAGTGACTTAACCAGGGTGTTTTTACATAAATAAAGGGGAAACCCTGAGTAAACCTTCCATCCTCAACTCTAACCAAAATAATAAAGCCTAACCTTTGTGGGAGTAAACATAAGAATGAAGAGCATAAAACAGCTTCCCCTGACGTTGACCAAAATGTTTCAGGTTGATCTTGAACCTCCTAAGAGCTTTATAAAAGCCTAAGTAGGTTTCATTGTTGTTGGAAAGATTTTTTTTTGCCAAACTTTTATAAAGAAATAAGACCATCCGTTTCCTAGGTTCTGGTTGACAGAAAACCTAAATTGAACTGACCTTGGCATAACAGCTCTAGAAAATACATGTATACCTGGCATGTGAGAAGAACATAAAAAATATGTAACTGCTTATATAAACTGACTTATCCTTGCAATGCCCAAAAAGTAATTCAGTCAAAGAAGACCTAAATTATAATGTCACTTAAGACACAGGGCAGAAAATCGTTGTGGCACTCCAATCAGTCATGTCAAAACAGGTATTTTTGCCTTTAAAAGCAGATGTAAAACACCTGCTCTGACATCGCTCACTAGGGCGTGGCCAGCAGTGCTGAACGCTCACAAGTTCCTGCCTGAGCGCTGCAACACGACTTCCTGCAGCATTTGACCAAGTGTTCATTAATTAGTGTTCTTTGGTCTTAGCACATCACTGCTGTATTTAATTTAAACTAACCCATGAACTACTCAGTGATCAAACAGTTACCAGCTATGACTCCTTTTTTTTATTGGATTACCTGTTAATGAAATTTAGGTTTAGTTTTCAGTGATAATAAGGAATCAATAAGCACTTTCATCCCTCTTACACTAACTGAGTATTTATTTAGATTTAGTGGTCATTGTTTAAATCTCTATGAGGTTGTCATTTAGTAGCAAAAAATAGAAGTTTACAGTAAAACCTCAAGTGAATTTTATTTAGGTGCAGTGGAAATATCATCACCTTTTAAGTTGATGTGGAGAACTCGTTAGCAAAAAGTTGCTTTTTTACACATTCAGCAACTTTAGCATTCACTTGGAGTCGTATTTCCGCTCACTTGTAAGTCCAATGTTCACTGCCTGTTTTGGTGTCTGCCAACTACTTAGAGGAATATCTGGCTCTTCAGCTGCTAAATCCTCCACTATGTTCGCCAGCTAGTCACTAACTATGTCTGTTTGCCGTATGGTGCTGATCAGATGGTGTACAGTGGGCTTTTAGAGCTTTTCCAATGAAAGCAGCTGCCTGCTGGGACCAAAAATGATGCTGTGAGAGCCCTGAGAGTGAACCAAGAAGGTTGCGAGCTGGACAGCTAAACAATGAGCTGAAACTTGCTAGAAAGCTCTGTGAAGCTGAGGGGAGCTGGAGATTCAGGTGATTATTATCTGTAGGTTATCTGTAGTGACCCCTTTCACATTCTCATATCTCTTTACGTTGCCATTTGACACATTATTATTGAAAAAAACAAACATTTATAGTCCTTTAAATTACCATATGTGATAGAAGAGATTTCTGTCTCATTTGCATTACAAATGTGTATTACACTAATTCAGAGATGTCTGTTACAATGACATGATCCTGGTGAGGCCCCAGCTTAAGCAAATGTCAGAGGCTGGTGGCTGTGTGTGGCTGCAGGAGAAGAAATGCAATCTGGCGCACTTAATAGAGGAGGCGTTTACACAGGTGTAAGAATGAGCATGATTTTATGCGACTGGAAAAGAAAAGAGGAAAATACAGTATAGTGAAGGGCTCAGTGCACTTGGTGGATATGTCCCATGTATCAAATGTTTGGTTGATAAAGTGCACTTTATCAGAAGAAAGTCAGATGGTCGACCACAGCCGCCATGGTTCATCAGGTGGCCATGTTTTGTGTATGTGTTGTGCATTTGTGTTCTGTGATTCCACTCTATATCCTCTGGTTTCAGTCAACAGAGTCTGTGTTGTTCCTGCCTGTGCCTCCCTGAACTGACCCTGTACTCTGTTCAGGTCATTAGAAGGACATGTAGCCAAAGACTGAAGATTAGCATTGAATCATGTAAAAATACTGTTCATAATTTACCTTCTCCCAGTTAAAAATGCAAACAATTTAAGTCCAGCACACTGTGTTCTCTGAAAATGATCTATTTCCTTCTCAGCAGCACTGTCATTTTTCCACAGCAAATTGAAGATCAGCTTTCATATTAGCTACTCATTGCAATGAGATCATCACTGACCCAGTATCATATGCTGCAAAGTAGAAAATATCAGACTTCTGGTATATGAGCCTCCTGACAAAAACATTCATTCATCTGTCAGCTACGAATCAATATGAAGTTTTTAGAAGATAGAGGAATGTAACACAGGCATGAAGTTTGTTCAAATTGGATTAATTGCATGTAGTGAGTTATGAGTTATCTTGAGTTATCTTGATAATGATAATATCACCAAATCAGTCCCAGTTTAAACTTGTGTGGAATATACTGTATATTTCAAGGATCACACTTTTGAAAGAGAGGTTGGAGCATTTTATTCTCCCTGTGTGCCCTCAGAGCTGTTGAAACAGAAGCAGGGATTCTTGCTGACACACATTTTGCCTTGGATTTGATCAGTCATCACAGTTTTGTTGTCAGGCCATAAACAATGGCCTCTGCCCCAAATCAATGTCATGATTACCCTTTATAGGCTATTAAATGAAAGGACAGTGTGCAAACATTGCTTAAATTTCTTTGGCTGCCTTTCAGACTGCAGGTTAAACTGATCTCTCTTTTTAAAGACACAAGCATATTTAGAATAATCACAAGAAAACTGGTATGCTTCAAACTGACTAGGTAGAACAACATGTAGTTGGCCTATGTCTAAATCCAAAAATCTTTGTGCCTCCTGCTACACTCAAAGGTGGGGTTAAAACACTACAACCATAGCTTTCTCCTGACTGCCAACCCGACTCTTTCTCCCAGAGTTTCCTTTGCATGTCTTTGTCGTCTCAAATAGGGATAGGGATATGGGTGCACACTTTTGGCCAGTCTTTCCTCAAAGAAATTCATGGTGTTACACTCAGTTCTACAGATGAAGAGTGACTGAAGTAACTGTTTCAATAATTAACCAAGAGAGTTGAGAAGTTCAAATCTTGCCTACTTTCACACCTCTGCACACCTGGCCATTTGTCACCATGTCCTCCAGCCCATTGTTTGTCCCTGCCCCCTGATACAACCCATAGGAGCGTCTCCTGAAGTAGTGCCACTAGGGCGATGGCATCCCGGACATTCATCGTCATGGTTACAATAATAAACACGTGGTTTGGTTTAGCTTATGGAACGGTCACGGCTTGGTTAGGCTTAAGCACAAAAACGACTTGGGTAGGTTTAGGAAAAGATCGTGGTTTTGGGTTAAAATAATTACTTCCTTAAGGTTGGAGGATGATGATGATGATGATGACTAGGCTGTTGATTTCGAAACAGGAAAAACTTTCTTCTGTGAGAAAGTCCTGTGTTTTGTCAATGCATCCATCGACTCCAATGTCCTCTTAACCTTGTCACTCTTTCTTTATACTCTGTCACCTGACGCCCTCTTTTGCTCCTGCTATAATTACTACGACCACTAGAGGCGGCCTAATAATAAAACTTAATAATGGGCTGTAAAATTCTGCTTGCACAGACGACTGTGCTCATTTTTAACAGTCACCCAGTTTCTGCAGAAAATATTGTGATTGTTGGAGATTTCAAACGCTGTAAGATGACTCAACAAGCACTTTTCCTGAAGCATACTCAGGCCTTTAGCAAAGACCAGGACGGCAAGATGGAGGACATGCGTGATGAAGGAGTTTACTAAACAGACAGTGATGTGCTCGACCTCAAAAACTCTGCATCAGTGCAAGCAACGCTCAAAGCTTAGCTAACTGTAAGCTGTATTTGAAAGCATTTCAAATGAATGCCAGGTTTGCTTCCAGTGGATATCAGTGCGCAATGGACACACCTGGAAGGCATTAGTGAGAATGGCCTCCATTTTATTTATTTGTTGCGGAGTTATATTATTTTCTAGCAAAAAAGAAGAAGAGAAAAACATTGAAGATTTTGCAGTGGTGTTCATGAACATTGTTCCTTATATTTAGGTGAAAATGTAAATTGTGTGCAGGTTACCGATTCCCCTCTGGAATTAACTGAACAAAACCAATCCACTCAAAAAGTCCATACTAATCATTGGTTGGTATTTTACTGTACATTCAAGGGTTAACATGCAAGTTTCCATATCACACCACCTGTGAAGGCCTCCACTAGAGCGCCTGTTCTCATGGTAATCTCTCAAGGTGTTTAAAGCAATAGTGAGTGATGCAGCCTTTGTCTGTGCTGATACACACAGGCGGCTGCTTCGCCCAGTACCAGACCCTTCGAGGGGGTCATGGCAGATCAAAGGTGCTGGTCACAGCCATTAGGCCCGGCAGCCCAGACCCGACATGAAAAGCTTGTGTTTTGAAAAGGAGGGCAGAAGGAAAAAAACAACAGGGCCCTCTTCATTTAAAAAGCAAGCAAACTGTGAAATAATTGAAAAGGTATGTCAATCAAGAGCAGGAGCACAGCGGGAACTCCGAGATTCCCAGGCTCTGCTCTGGTCGAGCACTGAGCCATGGAGGGCTGCTCAAGGGGGCAACCCAAGAAATTAAAGACCTGGGAAAAGGAACAAAAAGAAGACAGGAGGAAAGGAGCAGAAAAATCTCTTTTTCTCACTCTCTTTGCTCAGTCTTTCACTCTTTTCTGCTTTAAATTTGTGATGGAAGGAACCATTTTGCCACACTTTGTAGAGCCCTATTGAAAATGCCTGGTCATTAATAAGATCTTGGCTAGCTCTTCACCTCTCAGGTGAGTAACAAAGACTTATTAGGAGGGGGGAAGGAGCCATTGGAAGCGCCTGCCCCCACCACCCAAACCCCCATCTTATAACCAGCACCTTCACCCTGTACTCGCTCCCTCCTCCTCCCCCATACCATGAGTCTGACAAAAGGGAACCCCGTGAGAGTGTCTCTCTCTTTCCTTTCTGCCTTTTTTTTCCAAGGTCAGAAAAGGCTTGAATGATCTGACGATGGGCTAACGTCCAAAAAATGGGGGACGGAAAGAAAAGAAAGAGTAAAAAAAAAGACTGGGTAAAAGACTTTTTCTATGCTTTTAAAAATCCCATAGAGGAGAAATAAATGGCAAGTCCACAGTTGACTAGACATGTATAATGCAGGATTTGCTTGTAATGGCAGCTTGAGCTTATTGACAGTCCCAGCCAAAACATGTCAAAGGTTAAGAGATCTTGCCAATTGCAAGTGGGAAGCCAAAAGTAGCCAACCTTTTTCATGAGCTCAATAGGGCCATCAGTTGATACTTGCTCAGCAGAACACGGAGAAGAAGTGACCTTCAGTTTCCAATGCAACTAGGGAACAAAGAGTTAATTTGTCTCCATTGTTTCTCGCTGTTCTGTCTTATCGTGATAGTGTTGAAAAGATTTGAAACATTTCTTGAATGAAAATTATTCAAAATTGTTTAGTTCCCACTTTCATTTTCTCTAAATATAGTCAGCAATCACTCTAAAATAAGTGTCATAAAGTAATCATAAATAATGATTTTATCAAGGCAAATTACATATTCCTGCTTGTCTGTATAGATCCGTTCCTTAACAACTTACTATAGACCATATGTCATTAAACTGGAGTCAGTAAAAGGAGGAATACTTCCAGATTGCACTTATACTATTATAAAATATTTTTAAATGATGCATATTCAAAGGCTATTTGTCCATGTAACCCAAAATTAAGTTGGTTTTAAAGGGGAAAGCAAATCCCTAGGCATCTTTTAATGCTGTAACAAATCCAGTTAAAAATGTGTAGGCTACTCCTATTAAACAATATCAATATAGAGCACATTTATTCAAGTCTGCAGGCTAAACTCAACCTTAAGCCTTCTTTCTAGTAAAGTGACCTTTGGATTTCAGCAGTTAGGAAAACCCTCTAATAGCTTGAAATACCTCACTCTGATTTCTCAGGCTTTGAACACAATGGAGTGACTTTTCAAAGGGTGGACTGTGAGTTATATGGATCTAACTGGTCTTTATAGATGTGTGGTCAAGCGTCGAGAGCCCAAGTGATTCCTCCAGACAATGTGAAATCCCCATTTTATGTCCTCAGATCTTTTGTGTCTGCTGGCTGCTACACCGCCACGTATGAATGAAGAGACATGTAGGGTACCTTAGTCTTATGAGTCTTGAAGAGAGAAAGGACAATATTTAATGTGCCATAAGGAAGACATGGGGAGTTTTGTTGAAGTGTTTCACAAAATGATTGCTAACAAAAGCCTGAAAAACATATCACTAGCCAGTAGAAGCCTTTAATTCCTACACCAAAATGTTGTTTAAATAAAGCCTGCATTAACAACTCTAACATTTTGATTAATCTCAGTCTATTTTCTAGTTCGAAGGATTTCAAATTTTTACCTTTAAAACCTGAGACGTTACTGTTCATGGCCAACTTGCAATGTCTCAGATGTGACAAACATGCTTCCAACACACCTACTGTGCCTGGAACTCAAACCAGCAAATAATGGCAATTACTGCTGGCACCACTTTCAGGCACCAGCGGTTTTCATTGGCCTGGACTAATCCCCCATAAATCCTTGCAGCGCTCCAATCACTAGCCGGCCCTCAGCTAATTGCTTATGAGTCCCTTGCACGCTCCAGGTGCCACCATAGCACACCCGGTGTTTGTAAACACAGCTCGTAAAGAGGAGGCTGCCATCAAAGTGTTAATGTTTCCTCAGAGGATCAGAGGTAACGTAGAAATGATGGGGGTGCAGCTGCGCTGATACCTAGACGGACTCAACTGAGGCATTCCCTCCTTCCCTGCAGCTGCGGCGGGTGGAGAGAGGGCTTCATTTACACGGTCCTGTCGGAGAAGAAAGACACTCAACAGGAGTTTGTGTTTGTTTACCTTCCCTGTCTTTTTTTCCCCTCCTTTTTACTCTTTGTAGTTCTTTGCTTCCGTGCCTAAAGTAGATGACCTCACTTGGTAAGCACGACTAGTGATGTTCAGAGCTGAGGAAAAAAAAAAAAAAAGTTGAGATAGTTGTGAGTTGTGTGGGAGATGGGAGCAGCAGATGTGTGTTTGAGACCAGCAACAGTAGACTGATGGTATTAGCAGCCATCCTGTAGAGAGGAGCAGTTAGTAGCATCTTTAGCGCCACATTAGAGAATGTATTATGTTGGTGTCATCTGCATGATATTAGACACAGATGATAAAGTTAAAGGATAGCATGTTAAAGGACAGGTTTTTTATTCAATGTAAGTGATGGGGGACAAAATCCACAGCACTTGTTCAGTAGAAATTGAAATTCTAAAGTTCAGCTGAAACTAATTTAAACCTTTACCAGTCAAAGTTTCCCTCCTTCCCTTCCTTGCCCTCCACTGCACATCAACAAGGAAACACTCTCTGTGGGCTTTGTCCCTCATCGCTTAAAACTGAATTACATCCTAAAGAGATCTCTTTCTCGCCAGGATGGACAGGAGGAACAACTGCAGTGAACGATTGCTAGTGCTAGCCGTGCTAATTATGATAGGAACAAAGGAAGAAACCAGGTGACATTACAGAGTGATGAAGTTCATGTAGGTGAGGAGGTTTGGGTGGATGGATCAGTCAAACATTTGACTTTAACACAGGAAGCCAACAGTCTGAGTTTTTTGTTTTGTTTTGTTTTTTTACCATGATTCCCTAACCATCAGCATGTGTTTGTTGCTGTTAACATGACGACAAAGGTCCCATATTCATAATGAAACAGGCGACTTATTGTAATCCAAACTGTGATCTTTCCCTAAACCTAACCACCTTGTTTTTGTGCCTGGACCGTTGTCACATTATTGCTCAACAGTGAGTGGTTAGTTTGTAATGGGTTTGGAGGGCACAGACAAATGATGTCATCCTGCCAATAGGGGAGGAAGATCAAAAAATGCTTCTGTGTGTCATTCTAGAGGCTGTGGGCGAACAGTGTATTTTGTCCGTTAATTTGAAAGATGTGTTTTGTATTAAAACTTGAAAAAATGTGAACATATCCTGGTCTAAAACAAAAATATAACAAGTTATTCCACCGTCTCTCCAAACAAAATTTGGATTTGCACAAATAAATAGGTATAAAAACTGCGGTGCAGGGGGAGTAGCACCTGCAAAACTCCTGGTGTGCCTGTTTATTTTTCATTCCTGGATGGGTTTAATAAGCGGGACTATTCAGGAACTCAGTCACTACCCCATACAAGATCTGTGGTTGTACAGAAGCAGCAGGGGGTAAGTCAGTTGGGTACTGCTTTTATGACTCCTTCATTTCCTACCAGCTTTGGGTCAATCTGTCCTTCAGCACCTTGATCTGGTGCTGTGTTTACAGCCTCTGCCCAAATGCAACAATCCTTTTTCACAAATATCCAGCAATGCCTAACCTTTAAGCAACAGGATTACATGTTTTCTCTGCACTGACTTGGTTTTCAGGGGTGTAAAAAGAAGATTTCGTGCTCTGATTAGATAGCAGGCCACATCAGGGTGCTTTTGAAGGTGTAAGTGGGCAAATCAAGCCAGAAAAAAACTGCATAAAGAGAGCTTCATCTCCAGCAATTAGTTTCTATTCAAGACCCTGCGGTAAGCCTCCAGGTCATCTCCAAAACATCTCACTGTCGTAGCCATGACAATGGGTGTGTGCCTTTATTTTTGTATGCAGACAAAAACCAGAACAAGAGAGAGCCACATGGGACTTGTTTGCAATCAGTGCCCAGAGGAAACAATTAGCCCACCAGCTTGCCAGCTTTTTCATGGGGTGAAGTGAGTTAGAGAGGCTGCTTAAGTGGCCAGCAGACATGGGTTTTGTGTCCCTCAGTAAACAACACTGGGTATCATCACGATAGAGTGTCACATCTGGAGTCATCAGGCTTTTATGGAAGCACGTGGCAAGGCAGACTGACACAGTGTGTGTCTGCTATAGAAGTGTGTGTTACAAATGTTATGTAGTTCAGGACATGGTCTGAGATTGTGGTGCATTTGCAAAGTTGTTCAATGAAATGAAACTATGGGAAATAATATGATGTGGACAAAAATTTTACCTGTCAAAGTGCTCTGAGCGTGATTGGTGTCGTCACAAAGACAGCTCTCTCAGGACATTGTCCATGTCCTGTGTGTATGAGTGTTTTTTTCTCTTGTCTTGGGGTCTCTTTCCCCAGAGCATATGGCTGTCTGGTATTCTAATCACTAATGATAGAGCGGCTTTTGATGGGGAAACTCCCAAAGCTTGATGTTTCTAACCCAGACTCTTGTTCCCTCTTTTATTTTCCAGGCCTGATGGAAATCCGATCTGTCAGTGTGGGAGTTGTTGCCATCAAATCTGTCAGCACCGGGCTGTACTTAGCCATGTCCAAGAAAGGCACGCTCTTTGGATCGGTGCGTATGCAACCTGGCAACATTGTTTCTGGAGGTCAAGATGGGATGGCTGGGAAGGGGAGGAGGGTGATGGAGGTATATATGTATAGGGGTCCCGAATGACTGCCTACCCAAACATGTTTGATTCTGCTGAAGTGAAGAGAAATCTCAAGAATCTTCTGCTGGAAAGTCCAGAGAAAGGTCAGAGTTACTATCAATCACTGCTGTACACCTGGGCCGTGCCTGATGATACCTGCAGCTTGAGTTGGCTTGTTCCACTGTCAAAATAGATATAGCAGAGAAAAGAAACTCAACCAACAATGACAAAGAGCCAGCTGGTCTCTTTTAACAGTCTTTGCGTGCCATCCGCCAATTGTTGCTTTGCACAGCAAGCTTTCAAAAGTAATCACCCCTCTTTGTTAAAATCACACACCACACATCAGACCTGAGGTGTGTGGTGTCTAGCTCGTGTATTTACATCTTTGAAAAAGGAGAAATCAGGGACAAGCAATCAGTCAGCTAGCAGTGATAAGAGCTTGTGCCTCCAACAAGCCAACTTAGAAAACAGGACAGAAATAGACCTGAAGACACAGGGCGTTCACTAAACTCTGAATCCTCCCATAACAACAAAAGGCAGGTGAATCACGCCAGGCTCATACTATCCTGATACAATCACAGAGAGGACCTCATTATGGCAGCACGATAACCATCTGGAAAAGGGAATGCAGCAGAACCACTTGTGGTTATAGTCTGGTTAATTTGAGAACCTTAAAGGGTCAGTTCACCAAATCATACACACTGATGCCCAAAAAACATATTTTCTCACTGACATTTATTTGCCAAGGTTTTAGGATATCAGCTCTAAGATTTCTTCTGCAAACCCAATACAATGTAGGTGGACAGAAATAAAAATGTCCTTCCAATAACAACGTCCCAGTTACTCAGGATATTTCACAGACCTCACTGTCATCAGTTTTGGTCAGTGATCAGCTTTCAGAGATCGCTCCCAATAAAAACTTAACTGTGAGGTCTGTGGATTATCCTGAGTAACCAGAACATTTTTGCTGGAAAGGCACATCGCTATTGGGGTCAGTTGAAGTTTTTCAATGCTTTGAGCAGCACAAACAAAATTTTATTTACCTACACCATGTTAGGTAGATGAAGAAGAAGTTTCAGAGACAGATGTCTCCAAACGTCACATCCATCCGCATGGTTAAACACCACTAGGGTGAGGGAGAAGTGAAAAAGTGTTTTTTGTGATTTTGGAGAACCAACCCTTCAATTCTAAACACGTCTATTGTGGTCTTAGACAAACCCAAGCTAAATTCTTTGTAATGGAAAACTCACCCTATCTGCTACAAACACCTTGAAAGTCATTTACTGCAACAACAGACATTAACCTTTGTGCACTTCTTGGAAGTTGGCTGAGTACAGCACATTAGCGCATAACTACACTCATCTGCTATAACTCCCTTAACCTCCCATGTCCTCCTCCCTCTGATCACAGGTGAAATACAACCCGAGCTGCAAGTTCAAGGAGCGCATTGAGGAGAACGGCTACAACACGTACGCCTCCCTCCGTTGGAAGCATGGCGGCAGGCAGATGTTTGTTTCACTGAACGGGCGGGGGAAGCCACGGCGAGGTCACAAGGCTCGGCGAAGACACCCATCTACTCATTTCCTGCCTATGCTCCCATCCTAGCTGCCTGAGTCTGAACTCTGATCGGCAACTGGCTGGCTCGCCCGTCTCCTCACACTAGTGTTGATCTAGCTGTGACGGTGTTTTTATATTCCATCCTCCTGTCACATAAATGTACATTTGTTGAGGTCTGTAACATTTGTAGAGTTAGTATAATATGTACTCTTAAGTTATTTTCTCCATTTTCTAATGGTGTTCAGTAATACAGTCCAATACAGTAGAATTATACTATCCTCGGGCATCTGTCTGGCTACAGTATACATCTGTGTGTCTGAAGTGCATGTAAAGTGGTGTTTGGGTGACTTTAAGAGACTTTAAGAGGACTGAAAAGGGACAGCAAGGCTGGGAAACAAAATGTGGCTCACTGGTTTGTTTTTTTTTACCATATTTCAGATGTTCAGCTGAATAAGATGGGAAGCAGCTGGTATGGTATCAATCTGAAATGACAAGTATCATTAAAACAAAAAGGCAACTTTAACAAAGCCACAAATCAGGGCCATAGCTACCAGTGAGGACACTGAGGTCATATCCTTGGTATTTTGGGGGGCTAAAGCAATGAAGGGGTGTTTGTGCCTATAGTGGGTAGTTCATGAGCCGATTCCAGTATTTTTAGACTTAATATTGTATATCTGGCCTCGCAAAAAAGCACATGTGAATTTATCATACCATGTTAAACACATTTGTCATCCGGAGCACATGTAAAGCACAGTTTAAAAAATCCCATATTGATTGATCTTCAGGTATGTGAAACATTTAACATTACATGTGCAATTCACATACTAGCACGTGGTTTATCACATGTACAAAAGCATTTCACTGAATTCACATGTAGGCATAATGTGATTTTTGGACATTTTACATGTGAAATGTGAATTTCACATTTGATATTTTTGTATGGCAAAATTAGCTTGGACTCATGACCTCAGTATTTCTAAAAACCTGGCTATGGCCCTGCTATAAATCAAACATGGTCTCTATTGTTTGGGATATACTGACGCTACTGGATAAAATGGGATGAAAATCTCCTCTGACTCAATCGGTACGTTTGCATGCATAAAATATTCCTGTCTTTGTCCTTATTCCAAAAAAGACAATTTTCCTATAAGCTGTTTACATGGCTCATGAAAATAAATATTCCACTAATATTCCTGTTTACACACAGCTGTGCATATTTCATTGCATTATTCCCGCATATCCAAAAACCTGTTGATACCCAGGTCCTATAAAATGTTTAAAATTAAGTGCGTTTCTTCATCCATCCAGAAATGTGGGCTTTTATTTTGGGCTTGCATCTCTACCCCGGCCTGACAATTTGTTGTCTAGTTGGTTTGTGTACAATGCACACAGCTGACTACAAACAGACAAGAGGCAGTGTGTCTCAAACTGCTATAAAAACCCCAACGCATATTCAAAATGTACTGTATACATGTCCAAACAGTGCTCAAACCTGAACAAAATCGGAATATCTCACAAGTGCGAATTCAGTATAAGGCCTAATTTGGAATATCCAAACAGAATATCCTGTTTACATGACCTGTATCTAATTCCAAAAGTTGTCCCATTCAGAATAATACTAGTTTGCATGTAAACGTACTGATTGATACATTGATAAATTTACTGTTCTGTTTGTATATGTCTTTATATACATGTATGACAAGAACACAACAGAAACTAAGCTAACTACTGGGATAACATGCTGGATTTCCTGAGATGACTTTTGTATATTTGTGTGTGCTTCTCTCAGACTGACTCTCTCATCCAACAACCCACAGCTAATAGGTTAGAAATCTGTATCTCTGATTCTTGAGCCTTAGCTCAGTCGTGAAATAATTAATATAAGTTTTGAGTCATTTAATGCATTATAATGGCTGTAGATATACCAGACATCACATAGCAGCAGCTTCATTAATTTTGTACACAGTAGTAAATGGTTATTACGTACGTGCCTCTCTGTCAATTCTTGCTAACATTTTCTCGACAACAAAGCTGTTGCTAATAGAACATTTAATATATTTAAAACATTTTGTACTCTTTAACTGTTTGAGGTTGGTGTTTAATGTTATTGTTGACTTTTGTGTTGGATTGTAGTCCTACTGTTAAAAAAATAAGGGAAAAAGTAATTGTATTCAAGTCCATATTCAACTCATTTTGTATGGTATTACTACTGGATATTGGTACATTTGTGATCCATTTATCATAAACTGTTTTCCGGTTATAGGCCAGTAATAGTAGGTTGTATATAAGGCCAGTTTCTCTGAACAAAAACAGTCTTTAGATTCATTTTGGAAAAGTAAAATCATTTGAGTGCCTTGGTCCATGCTGAGTTTGGTAAACTTCAATAAAAAATGTGGATAAATCATGAGTCATGGCTCGTTCACTTATGCTACCAAGCTTTTTTTTTTTAATCATCTTTCCCAAATTTTGAAGTGCAAAGACGTCATTTTAATCTTGTCTTGTGCGTGGCACTGATTGTTAAGTGTTGGTAACATCTCCATCAGAGCTCTCCGACATAATCCCCCTCCTCATCATAATCATGGCAAAACTCACAGCGGGAGAGGCATTGATGTGGAGGACCTCCCCATGTCTGATGAAAGGTCTGCGGTTATGAACTATGCAACCGAGCATCAAGGTCATTTACACACAGACGAGCCCTCCAGTGGCACAGGAGGCCACTCTGTCTTTTCAGTGAACAGAAAGGAGAGTCTGGGATGAATAGTGGCTGTTTGGGGTGAATAAAGGCCAACCTTTCAGTCTGTCATAATGTGAGATTACTGTGACGGGGTACATGTCTGGTCAGAATGGCGTGAAGTC
The DNA here is from genome assembly GCF_002814215.2 of Seriola lalandi dorsalis. Lineage (NCBI taxonomy): Eukaryota > Metazoa > Chordata > Actinopteri > Carangiformes > Carangidae > Seriola > Seriola lalandi. Next base: position 379,047 of record NW_019524955.1, on the reverse strand, counting down.
ACACTGTAGTTCAGCTCCAAAGGTCTGGGTGCAGCACAGAAATATCAGTATGGGGGGTCTGGCGATACTGTTGCCATGCAAATGTCTTTGTCCTCAACTGTGCAGCCTTGAGGGGCTGTTATAGTCCCAAAAGTAAAGACCACTTGTAATTGCTCTACTTTTGTTATATTCTGTTGTATTTAAACGGTAAAACACTGTCAAGTCGTTTAAAGGAAAAACGTGACATTTCTGGAAATACACTTATTTGTTATATTGCCCAGAGTTAGATGAGATGATCAAGTCCACTCTCACGTCTGTACAGTAAATATGAAGCCAGCTGACTTACTTTAGCACAAAGACTGGAAGCAGGGGAAACATTTAGCCTGGCTCTGTCAAAAGGTACAAATAAATACTCAAGCGCAACCCCCATAAAACAGTAAATTGTAAATTCTACACTTCAGTTTTTGTACTGCTTAAACACAAGATTCACAGAACGTGTTAATGAGTGAGCTTTAGAGGTGCTGGTAGATGTATATGTGACCTTTGGACAGAACCAGGCTACCCGTTTCCCCGTGTACAGTCTTTGTGCTAAGCTAAAGTAACCATCTAACGGCTCTAGCTTCTTACTTACATCTCCAAACTTTCCCTTTAAGTTTTATTAGTATTTTTTATACAACAAACAGAATATACAGTGTTGTGAAAAAGTATTTGCCCCCTTACAGATTTCTTTTGTTTTTGCTTTTTTGTCACACTTAAATGTTTCAGATCATCAAACAAATTTCAATATCAGACAGAGATAACCTGAGAAAATACAGAATGCAGTTTTTAAATGATGATTTCATTTATTAAGGGTAAAAAGCTATCCAAACCAACCTGACCCTATGTGAAAAAGTAATTGCCCCCCCTTGTTAAATTTAAAATATTAAACATTTTTTGGAAAGCTGAGCTCAATTTCACTAGTTCCACCCAGGCCTGGTTACTGCCAGACCTGTAGAATCAAGAAATCACTTGAATAGGACCTGTCTGAAGACATGAAGTAAGCTAAAAGATCTCAAAAAGCAACACATCATGCCCCGATCCAAAGAAATTCAAGAACAGATGAGAAACAAACTCATTGACATCTATCAGTCTGGAAAGGGTTACAAAGCCATTTCTAAGGCTTTGGGACTCCAGCGAACCGCAGTGAGAGCCATTATCCACAAATGGAGAAAACATGGAACAGTGGTGAACCTTCCCAGGAATGGCCGGCCGACCAAAATTACTCCAAGAGCGCATCGACAACTCATCCAGGAGGTCACAAAAGAACCCAGAACAACATCTAAAGAACTGCAGGCCTCACTTGCCTCAGTTAAGGTCAGTGTTCATGATTCAACAATAAGAAAGAGATTGGGCAAAAATGGCATCCATGGGAGAGTTCCAAGGTGAAAACCACTGCTGACCAAAAAGAATACAAAGGCCCGTCTCGCATTTGCCATAAAACATCTAGATGATCCCCAAGACTTTTGGGGAAATATTCTGTGGACTGACCAGACAAAAGTGGAACTTTTTGGAAGGTGTGTGTCCCATGACATCTGTCGTAAAACTAACACAATATTTCAGAAAAAGAACATCATACCGACAGTCAAACATGGTGGTGGTAGTGTGATGGTCTGGGGCTGCTTTGCTGCTTCAGGACCTGGACGACTTGCTGTAATTGATGGAACCATGAATTCTGCTCTCTACCAGAAAACCCTGAAGGAGAATGTCCGGCCATCAGTTTGTGACCTTAAGCTCAAGTGCACTTGGGTTATGCAGTAGGACAATGATCCGAAGCACACCAGCAAGTCCACCTCTGAATGGCTCAAAAAAACAAAATGAAAGTTTTGGAGTGGCCTAGTCAAAGTCCAGACTTAAATCCGATTGAGATGCTGTGGCATGACCTTAAACAGGCTGTTCATGCTCGAAAACCTTCCAATGTGGCTGAAATAAAACAATTCTGCAAAGAAGAGTGGGCCAAAATTCCTCCACAGCAATCTTAAAGACTCATTGCGTGTTATCGCAAACGCTTGATTGCAGTTGTTGCCGCCAAGGGCGGCACAACCAATTATTAGGTTTAGGGGGCAATTATTTTTTCACATAGGGTCAGGTTGGTTTGGATAGCTTTTTACCCTTAATAAATGAAATCATCATTTAAAAACTGCATTTTGTATTTTCTCAGGTTATCTTTGTCTGATATTAAAATTAAAATGTGATGAACTGAAACATGTAAGTGTGACAAAAAAGCAAAAATAAAAAATCTGTAAGGGGGCAAATACTTTTTCACAGCACTGTATATGATATATACATTTCAACTGTTTTTTCCTCTCTTGTTGGAAGAAAGTACTGTATTGCAGTGTGAAGCACAGTGTATTTCAGTTTTGCAGGTGTCTCTGGACATACAGTATGATCATTATCCAACCTCAGCTAGCACAGACACACTAAAACATGCACGCCACAAAGTAATCCCATTTTCTGCCTGTTCTCTCGATTGACTCGCCTCTTTGTCAGCATGTCCTCCATCTCTTCTCCTCTACCACTCCTCTCTCCTCTTTTAACCGTCCAAGAATCTCTCCTTTCTTCTTGGCCTGAGGGTGCGACTGGCTGTTGGTGCCAGTTCCAGGGACACCAAATGGGAGCTGTAATTATCATTGCTCCACCACTGTCCTGTCAGTGCGCTCGCCAGCAAAACAAGAGGGATCCTTTGGAAGTCCTGATCAAAAGCTCTGGCCTTTGATCATGAAGCAAAAGGAAAAACCTAAACACTGTGCAAAATCAACGAGGAATGTCCCAAAGAGAGCCCAGGAGAATGGAAATGACAGCCGTCCAGAAGACATCCTCAGCTCCTCCTCTGCTATGACGTGTTGATGTCAGGAGCACAGGTGTTTGGCCTGTGTTTGATCTGATCCGTGTAAGCAGAGGACTGAGAGAGTGAGTCACGCAATGATGATGTTGCTAAAGTGTCTGTCAGATAGCAGCTGGCAGGCTTCACAGCAGGACATGTCTTTATGTTTCCGCGAAGGAGTCATCAGTAGTTTTACAGTCTAAAGTTTGATGGAAATTTGATGTCTGCACACTAAAAGCACTGCGCATCCATGAAAACATGGAGGTATTCTGTATGACCCAATAAAAAATAGTGTTTAGAGAGAAGGTTACTTTCAATGCTCCAAAATTAATTTGCAGCTGAGTGACAGAAAAAAGTAATAATAGAAGCCCATTTTGAGGGCCTTAGCCAAAATCTACAGGGGCACAAGTCATGCTGCTTCAGCGACAACAAACCGCAGCCTCTGGAACCTTTGAAACCCTGTGTGGTCATTTTCTCTCACAGTGACTGAAAAGAACTGTGGTGGGTGGGAAAGAAAAAAGAGCCCCTCGCCACTCATAATACCAATCTTATGTATGTAGACGAAAATGGGAGGGATGGGAGGGGTTGGGGGGTGGCAGTCGGACTAAGGCACAATTTTAAAGCGCTTATTGAATTGCCATTACAGCTCCTGAGACTAATTGTGGCTGTTGTGTGTCTCTCGGTGGCCTAGGGGGCTCTGGAGTGGCCCTGTATGCTCTTACTCAGTGGGGTTTTCAAACCGAGTGGCCCTGAAAGAGAACAGGACCACCGTAGATCAATGGCAAACCTTTCACTCTTTCACAGGCCCTCACTAATCCCTCTCATTTGTCTGACATTTGTTGAGGCACATTCACAGTTCCCTGAATTTAGGATTAGGCCTTGTTTTGTTACAAAAACAGCCCAAGTTATAATGCTGAATAGATGGACTAAAGGGTGGACGACGGATGAGTGTGCATGTGAGTTTGTGAGCATGTGTGCATGTGTGTGAGTATGGTTATTGGGTATGCACCATGTTTATGACTAAATTAATGAGAATACAGAACCTATTCAGTGTTTTGTCTTAATTCTCATTTCACTGCTAAGTGATGCAAAAATAATAGTTAGTCTTCTTTTTCCAGAGGATTTGCTGCAGAGACCTCTTATTATCTTCTATTCCATATGTGTATGTGTATGAACTGACGCACAATTACACAAAGAGAGAGGAAAGACCAAGTTCACTGTCCTGAGTCTCCTTTTGAAAATAAACATTTCATAAAACAGAGGAAACACATGAACAAATTGATTCATCACAGTCAAATACCTGCAACGGAAATACAATTTCATTAAAGTTACTACAATTCCCTTCGAAGCCGAGAGTTTGTCTCTATTGTGCTCTGTCTGAACCTGAGACCGTGCTTGGAGAGTCTTGGCAGCCTGCAGCAGAGCCATCAGACTGAGGCCTTCTCATCACTGAGTGGATTAGTGTTCATGTCTGAAGCCACTTATTGGACATTAGACAGGGCTGCTGAGTGGCACATGCGCCACATTTCCCCTAAAGCCCTGCCATGCCACGCCGCAGGTATGTGGTGCCAACCGGCCAAACCCCATGTCAGGCATTCTCAGGATGCCTGCAGCCGTGCCAGACACCGGGGGACGAGGTGAAGAGATGGACGGAAAGATGACTGTGTGAATCTCAATGGATGAGAGGAAAAGTAAGGAAAGTAGTTGAGTGTATTCCACTATGGGTGGATAAACAAGTAAAAGTATTACAATGGCAAGATGCGCTGATGTTATAGCGACAGTGTGTGGATGTGTGGTGACATCAGACTGAATTGTTAATCTGGTTACAGGTGGTAAAAACCTTTTAAAAGCAGCTGAGACATGTATGCACTTCAAGTAGAGGCCAGTATGAGCTTATACAATGCTACACTCAACACAATGAAGTCCAGAATAACTCCAACACTAATCACAACTTCAATTATAAACATATAGTTGAATCAACACAGCTTTTAGCAAAAAACTGGCCACTGAAAGCTTTGTAAAGAAAGAACATGTGGAAGAGCTGCTGCATCGGACCGTATTATATATTGTATAATAAAATGGCCACTGAGTGTATTGTTGCAGTTGCTGCTATGTGTCTGAAGTGGAGTAATTCATCTATATTCACCGTGTTTCATTTTGGACGTTGTGTTACAGCATCCTTCGGAGAGACATATGTGGGCATTCAATACATCCCATAATGTTATGTAGCTTCAGGTGATCCAGATAATGTTGCCTCTGTGTGTCACTAAGACATCACAGGAAGGAGAGCAGGCGAGCTTGCACATGTCCTGGAAAGGCATAAATTAAATACTAGGAATATAAGATCACAGAAAAGGTGGTGGCATCCTAAAGGGGCACAGACCATCTCCTTATATATAGTTTGGCCAGCTGAGGCAGGCCAGCCACATGTTGGCCAACGTCCCAGTCAACATCATGAGGTTGTCTTTGGCTGTTAGAGACTGGAAAAGACCAAAGTCAGTGCTGCTTCATGCAAAGTTTGAGCTGTGCCAAAGCCTATCCACCCTGCCCCTCAAGCCCCGCTGAGTGTGAAGTAATTCTTCATGCCAGCGAAACCAGACAGACTCTGTGTTTTGTCTCTGCATGCACGACTGCAGTTTTTTTTTTTTCAATTCAAAGATTAACAGGTGGATGCTCCTCCTTTGAATTCATGTAGAATGTCAAAATCTGCTTTTTTCCAGTTAGGAGGTTTGATATAAAGCAGATGAGAGTGTTTTTCATTGGATTAAAACCTGCATTTCGTATCAGACAATAAGCATGATTTGCAAATGTCTTACATCATGTCGTTGGAGAAACTAGCCACTGGCTGGAAAACTTCAGGATGTTACATCCACTAAAACTAAGTCTGTAAATAAACAATCTTCCATTCAAACCCTGGATAAAACCATGGATTTAAAAACATATGTTGACAGACTGTGGATCATAGCAGTGAAATGTAGACTGAAAGCAGTCTAGATAAGCAGTGTGGTTCAACTGCAGGCTAAAGTCTGTAACAAATACTGTACCTCCTGGCTTGACACCTGTGTACATAATGTACAGGTGATCCATGGATCTCAACACAACAATTACCCAGCGTGTTAAAATGCAGAGAAATCAGAAAAGTTTCATTTTTATTTTCATTTCGAAAACACATCTGAAAAAGCCTCTAAAATCTTTTGTTGTGTGTAATAACTCCGTGTGCTTCTGCCTCCTCAGCACATAATTCCAGCCACAGTAACAAATTCACGTACAGTATCATCTTTCATCCAGCAACCCTTAAATGTATCCTCCTCTAACACAGAAGCTGTGCATCAAATTAGTAGAGGATATCCACACAGACAAGAGTCAAGTCAGATTAAACTGTGGTAAGTATGGAGAGTACATAAAGATACAACCTAATTGTAATTTGACATAAATATTAAATAAAAACTTACCACTAATAAGCTAGTACACCAAACCACACAGTAACCATCTAGTATGCAGTGATAATATAAATCAAGGAAAATCTATCATCTGACTTCCTTTTGGATCTTTTACTAATATGGAAACATCTAAATGGGATGAGCTTCTTTGTATCAAACTTGCCTAATATTAACTGGTAATCTAGGAATCATAACATGAATTAATCGTAATATTCAGGTCAAATTTTCTGTTGGGGGGGGTTTATTTGAATGTGCCACAGAGGGCAGGCAGATGCTGTTAGGATGAGTCATTAGACAGCTCAATTTGTAACTTTACATTAGATTTGTGCTGGTGGAGAAGTGGCACCCTCTGATGGTCAAAAAGCAGAGCAGCTTTAATGGTCTTATTGCAAACTCTGGCCCCCTCTGCTGGATATCACGAAGAACTGACCAAACTAACAGTTCCAGCTGAGCTGCATGTATATTTAATATTACATTTGATGGTATCCAAATGTAAGTGTGCAAAGTGCAAAGGGACAGTGGATTAGCAGGTGTTTGTGCTTATGCATGCAACTCAGCACGATGACAGAGATGGAAAAGCACTGCACAGTTAAGCAAAGGGCACAACATGTTGGGTTTGTGTATCTGTGAGCTTAGATGCATATAAATTAAGTATTTGGTTTGTTTGCATGAATCCTACAATATGTCCAATTCACTTTTTTTTGGCACTCCAAAACACACTCCACAAATGTGGTCGAATAAAACATCAAAATATTAGTAACATAAAAATTTCAGATAACTTCAGACTGTTAGAGGTGTAGCTGACAGGATGGATGGTTAAAGTGATGTTAATCTACGGTTTGATTTAATGATGCTATCGATCACATGACTCAGCTCCTTGCTATATTTTTAGTAAGAGCTTAGACTACATTGAAACTCTGCTTTGCTCACAATGGCACCTCCACAATATTGTCGGTTACTCAAAATGTTTACACACAGTATGTGAGATTACTGACACATTAAACATCATGCATCAAAATGGGCTAAAAGCCTACACCAATTACGTTTTCTGCTGAGGGTTTGTGTCTGAGTGTGTTTGTATGTGAAGCCATGATTAAAGGTATTTGACTAGAACAGCTGTGGTAGTGAAGTGAAGCAGCATCAAGGTGGCATGTCTCACTACAACAGCAAAAAAAATGCACTGACATTCTTTACTGATAAAAACTGACACACAAGTTCACTTCATGTGACTAAGTATTAACTAAACAGTAAAAGAAGGGGGCCCAAAAGGGCCGCAACAGAAACAAAATAAGGATATAGAAAGTGTCATAAAGGGGAAGAGGGGTACAAAAGCACAAAAGGTGTTACTTCACTCTACAAATGCAACAGGTTGAGGGTCCTGCAGGCAAGATGCACTTAAACCACAAACTGTGGCTGTGTTTTTTTTTTTTTGCACCATTTAGGTTTAAGAGCAGTGAGCTGCTTCACTCCACAAAGGTAATAGGTTGAGGGTGCTGTCTGCATGATGCATGTTCTGCACAAATTTCTGCTCTTTCACGTTGTGACATGGCTCAGACAAAATTGTAAGATTGCATCTCATTCTCAAAGCATACACATGTGACATTATCACTTTTAATTTTCCTCCTCTTTTCTTTTCAGCTCTTGGGATTGAAATCATAAATGGTGGAAAGAGCAAGGAGAAGTCAATGCTGTATATGGCATCAGTGCAAAACAACAGAGGTCATATACGTGGAGGATTCCTTGTCAGTGAAGACTTTGTAATGACTGCAGCGCACTGTGATGACTTGAGTGATCTTTCCTCTTCAAGCAATGATTGATTAAATATAGCTTCAATAATTCTGTTACTCAATTATTATTTGTGCAGAAAACCTACGAGTGTTGTTCTTGGCACCCACAATCTCAAGAAGGTTAAGAATGACATGAGATACGACATCAAGAGCTGCAAACACCCATCTTACGTGAATGTCTCAAATGGGAATGACATCATGCTCCTCAAAGTAAGTAAATATTGATTAAACCTCAGATTCCCAAGTGACATCATGCATTTTAACAAAAAATGGCAAAAAAAATAAATAAATAATGAAGGAATCTTTTGTTTCAATATGTGTGCTAGCACTTAAAAACACACTTGAATCCTGTGTGACAAAGTTTATCTTAGTTTAATCTGTGCGGGTGTGAATGACTTATAAACATTTTCCCCTATTGGCTTATATCTGTATTCTCTAACTGCTGAGACCCTCCAGCACTACAAACCCGTATAATAGACCTGACCTGACTTTTCTGATGACTATGAAAATTGCTCATACTCCAGCACATAAGTCCAAAAAGGATCCTAGCTTGTGGGTTCGTTTCCATACCCTGCACTCTTATGGCCTTAGAGGTCGACACCAAATACTGGAACACCTGAAATATACTGTAAAAATCTAAAAACAAAAATTCTAAGATATAAAAAACTTCCTGGAACTATTGTTCATGTTAGCTTGAAGTCTGCTGGAAGAAAAAGAAATGTATTTTATATCTCCAGCTGTCTAGGAGAGCACGCCTGAGCAAAAAAGTACCAATCAAGCCGATTCAGCTTCCAACTCAACAAAAAAGACTTAAAGAAAACAAAAAGTGCCGTGTCGCCGGATGGGGTTTCACAAGAACTGGTGGCAAAGTTGTTGATGAGCTACAAGTGGTGGATGTGCCCATCATTAACATGAAACAGTGTGAGAAGGAGTGGCATTATATCCTTCCTGCTGGAGTTATCTGTGCAGGTGGATATGGTACAAACAAAGGATTCTGTCAGGTATGGCTTCTGTCCATTCATAGTAAACATCAACTGGTTAAAATTATATAGATATCTTCAGTAATCAAAAAATAAACTGAGCTTCTCCCTCCTTACAGGGTGATTCTGGTGGGCCCCTGGTTTGCAACGGGAAGTTGGCTGTTGGAGTTGTTTCCTTTAACAAGCAAATGAACTGTGACTACCCAGATGTACCCAACGTCTTCACAGACATATCAAAATTCCTGCCCTGGATCAAAGACACTCTCAAGAAAAAGCAGTGTGAAAAATGATAGTTTGATTGTTTATGAATTGCATTGTGGATGTATTGCTTTGTCCAATTCATTTTGCCAGCCAAATGAAAAATGTGTTTCCTTCTGTGACACCTGTCATCAGTCAACACAAATGCAAAAGTTCTTTGTCTAACACATATTCACAAACTTGTGAAGGATAAGTTTGTTTGTACTTTTTAATGTCCATGTTGTCTCTTACTGCTCTCCTATTACTGCTTGAGGTGCATATATATATATCTGTTAAATAATAAGAAAAAATATTACTGAGCTATAGTTTCATAACGTTGACCGTGGGAACGTCAGTGTTCAAATCTTGCAGCTTGAAACTGTGGTTATAGTGGTTCATCATGACTGTCAGAGTTTTCAAGAAATGTTTGGTTTGTGTCATGTAGATCCAGACCAGAGATAATTTGTTGTGTTGTGATTGTGTTGTGCCTGTGTTTCTGCGAAATTTGATGTGGCCACATAGTAGTACGTATGAAAAGTTAGAGAAAGAGAACCAACATGGTCCAAAATCATTCAATTCAAGAGAATGAAAATATCATCGATGCATAATGAAAATGAATGAAAAGGAGTGGAGGTACAAGAATAATAGATTCATGCAAGATAAATTTGTATTATTTTTTATTGTAAAGCACTTTGAGCTACAGCTTTCATTATTATTATTAAACGTATGATGACGGCTGGATGAAATAAACTGTGTAGCTATATGAGTTTGACTCTTGCTTAAAGACTTTGACACAAGTAGCCTAATATATAAAATATATAATTCTCAATATCTGATATTAAAGGACAGTTACTGTATAGTTACTGTTACTCAGGTCTATCCACTGACTAAGTATTACATGAATTGTTTTATATTTGTGAAAGTTTGTGGATGCAATCACACTACAAGAAAGCCATTTTCAAGGAAGCAAGTTGTGACATGTTTAGTTTTTGACATTATTCTATTGCACTGCAATAAACTGCCCACAGCAGCAGATTGCAAGTAATTCAGCCTATTGATGTGAGACTGAGTAATGGAAATCTAGACTGATTTTCATCTAAGTCACAACTATAGACTAAGACCATGTGCTTTAGCTAATAACACACAAACAGTTATGATCTTTCATTTATTTATGGAAGACACCCATTAAACATTCACAGTACTGTTGGAAAAAGTAAATGAACCAATGGATTTAATAACTGGTCGACCCTCCTGTGGCAGCAATGATCTCAAACAAGTGAGGTTCTTTGTTACGTTACTGATCATTTTGCGTTATGCTTTTGGAGTTATAATGGTTGGGCGCGCACTTCTAGGTAGAGTAGCCAATACGGTACAATACGTGTATGTTTTCTGAGCAGTGCTACTTTTTCAGGGAAGACTGGATGCTACAGTGACTCGGTATCAGACAGTGACGAGACGGCCCAGCCAGACTGGGGCTAGCTGGTTAGCATGCTAACTTCAGAAGAAGAAAAAACATAACAGTAAGAGGTGGAAAGCAGGAGTTAGTCGTTGGTATTGCTTTCCACCACTGGAGACAGCTCTGGGTGAGTGAGGGAAAGAAGTTTGATGCTGACCTTGCACCATTTCTTCCACACTGATGAGCAAAAAGCTGCTAATATTAGCTATGTTAGCTAACATTAGTTAATAGCTCCTTTAATAAACAACCACTTCGATTCCCTTGTCCCAAAGTCTGTTAGTTTTTTGAATGGGTTTTTGGTTACATGACTGAAATAAGGTGTAAAAATGTAAAAAATAAAAAATAAAAACCCATGGGCTTTTTGTCAAGGGAACCAGGGTGAGGCTAACATCCATGTTAGCCAAAAATACATCATCCCTGCGGCACTCTATACTTGTCAGTGAGATTATTTCACTTCACTCTTCATAATACAAATCACTTACTGGCATGTTCCACTTTAGTTAAGAGAAACACCGACAGGCTGAGTCATAACGCTCCTTTAGATGGTTAGCTGTCAGTGGTTAAATGACTCCAACTAAAGCATTAGCATCATAACTGTGACCGTGAGAGGTTTTTGGTGCAACGTCACAGTTACAAAATCCAACAACAGCCCAAAGGTGACATCTAAAAAGTAAATCTATAACAAAGAAATAGATACTAAGGTTGACAGAAACTTAGATGTTGTGCCAGAGATGCAAAATGAAAATAGGGAAAAGTGGATTCATGTGTACACCCATCACATGCTGATCACATAATGTCTGTATATGCTTCCAGCTGCTAACGCAGCAGAACCACAAGCTTTATGTTTACTGTAACAATGACAATACTGCATGAGAGTTCATTTCTATACTGACCACATGCACTCATCACTATAAGACACATTGAAGGTTGCACTGATGCAGAAAACCACAGGGTCGCTCACTGAGAAATTAGCTGCATAAAAGGGTCGACTTGACACCAACAGAATGACAGGTTGGGTTTGCTGCCAGAATGATGTATCATCTGCAGAAATTTCTGCTTCTTCATCTTCTGACATGTCTCAGACAAAATGGTAAGATTACTAAATCTAATTATTATTCTCTTTCATACAGGTGGGACATTAACTCATCCTTTATTCTGTTTATTTTTTTTTAAGCACTTGGGAGTGAAATCATACATGGTAAAAAGGCACCAGATGACTTAATGCTGTATATGGCCTCAGTACAGAACAATAAAGGTCATGTATGTGGAGGATTCCTTATCAGTGAAGACTTTGTGGTTACAGCTGCGCACTGTGACAAAAAGTGAGTTACCTTTTCTCTTGGAGCAATCTTTGATTCATTTCATGTGACTTAAACCTATGATCACTCATTCAGCGAATCTACACATGTTGTTCTCGGAACCCACAATCTCAAGAAGGTTGATAATGGCACAACGACAGATGTTATAAAGAGATGCAAGCACCCACGTTATGTGAATCGTACATGTGGAAATGACATCATGCTCCTCAAAGTAAGTAAATTAGCTGAACAGTCTAAAATCATGCATTTTTACAGTAAGATCTCTGTACTTAAATTCCTGAACCATCACAGGCAAAGCACTGACCACACTATTCATGCAAGCTACATCATCAAGGAATTAATTTTTTTTAACTTCAGGTTTGATGGAAGACACTTTGCAAGTTTTTATTTGTCCCCAACTGAATTTGATTCTCCAGCTCTCTAGGAAAGTTCAACTGAACAACAGAGTACAACCTATTCAACTTCCAAGGGCTGACAATAAAATAAAGGTTAAAGGAAAGTGTCGTGTAGCTGGATGGGGTCTCACGAAAACTGGTGGTAAGGTGGTTGATGTGCTGCAAGTGGCGGAGGTACCTATCGTTAACCCAGCGGTCTGTAAGAGAGAATGGAAAGAAATTCGAGTCAATCTTCCGGACGATGTCATCTGTGCGGGTGGATATGATACAAACAAAGGATTCTGTCAGGTGTGTGTCCTGGTCATTTCTAGTCTAAATGATTTCTAGTCTTAAATAATGATTCAACAAATTAGGTTTCTTCTTCCTCCTCACAGGGCGACTCTGGTGGCCCTCTGGTGTGTGGTGGGACAGCAGCTGGTGTTGTGTCTTTCAACATGAGAAAAAACTGTGACTACCCAAATGTCCCCAATATCTATACGGATGTATCAAAAAACCTTGCCTGGATCAAAGGAATTCTCAAGAAAAAGGATTGTTAAGTGTAACATAGAATGGCCTACTTGTCTTGTATTGTGGAGTTATCTGTTGGCTCTTTATCTGAAATGCAAAATAAAACTTGCTGTATGTCATTTCCTGTTGTTTCATTCTTCTTGAAAAGGCTACACAGGGCCCCAAAAAATCAACTCACTATCAAAAGCATAAATCCAACAGCTGATGTACAGAATAAAAAAGCCTGACTGTCAGATATTTATTAATAATGAGATGAATTAAACTAAAGCATTCGTTTCATAAGTGTGACCGTGAGAATACACAAAGCTGAAAGTGTGGTTCCTGTGGTTCATCTAGTTTGTCACAGAGTTCAAACAACTGTGTCACGTAGATCCAAACCAGAGACGCTGCTGTATCTTTGTTTTCCACGTGTTGTAGTTGTCCAACCAAGGTTCACGGTTTGATGTGGCTGAGTACTATCTATAGACAAGTGAGTTCAGAAAAGTGTCACAAAGATTGAGATTGGCCTCCGTCATTTTGTGTGTCAGCAGCATAGACTGTTTGGTCACCAGCTGCCTCGGGTAGCTCGACTGGGCAAGACAACACAAGGCATCCATCCTTCATAATGATAAATGAGATGGTGAGGGGGTAAAAGTGTTCTTAGAAATTAAATCTGCTGTCAGTTACATGCTGATCATAAGGCTCCACCCTGCTGCACCACCAGATCTACAAGCAGTCATTACATTTTCAGTAACAATGACAAGGTGCAGGACAAGGATATGGACCTACTAACTAGTTAGCAGGTTTATAGATACATACAAAATATTCTAAATATTTCATACCACAGTTATGAAGTAATACACAAACTCATGGATCTATATGATAAAGAAATGGGAGAGTAATGGGAGAGCGTTTTCATCTCTCTGCGTATTAGGCATGGTATATCTGCTTCTTGGATCAAGTTAGACTTCATGTCTTGCAGTACAATAATCCAGCTAATCTACATCTCTCATATGTTATATAAAGCCAACAATAACAGGATCAGCAGAATAAAGTATATATAAAGCTATAGTATTCTTTTTAAATAGATAAAATAACACGATCTTGTTATATCAGACGACAATATTTATTTTCTCAAGAAAACAAGATAATTATCTGGTTATCTCATGAGAGAATGTTTTGTTTCCTAAATATAATTGACCTGTTATTTAAAAATAATTATATTTAACTTTTGATCTTGAGATAACTAGATATAAAACATATACATGTATCTCTATGCTCTCATTGTCTGTATTTGCCAGTAACTTCCTGATTTACATCTCTACAGCTGTCTAGGAAAATTCATCTTCAATTCAACAAAACAATTCAAGTCATCAAATAAACCTAAAAGAAAAGACAAGAATTTTTTAAGGGATGATAGACCCATTGTTTGGATTTGACTCAGAGTCAGAGTGGCATCCTCTAAAGGTCAAAAAGCAGAGAAATGACTAGTCCTACTCTAGACCTCTCTGCTGAGGACGTAGTCCATGATGAGCTAACTAGACAAGAAAGCTTATTCATCAAAGTCAAGTTGTCAAAAACAAAACATGACAGGAAGAGTGCATTTTACTGAATATTGTAAATAATTATATGTAAAGCAAGGTCCTGTCCGGAATTGTATGATTGTCCTCTCCTGTTTGTTCTAACCATGGGTGTTAGTTTCATTACTGTGAATATAGACGACTGATCAGATAAGGCTGTGGTTTCTGTGGTTTCTGTCTCGTTTACTGCAGATTTCAAAGACATGTTTCAGTTTGCTGTGTCAAGTATTTCTAAACCAAAGAATCTTGGTTTTGCATCTGTGCTCATCACTTGTTAGATAAAAGCAACTTAAGCTCACTTGATGCAACCGAGTTGTAGCCACAAACAGTGAGACAAACAGGCCCCGGGTGAACAAGATAAAACTAAGAAAATAAGAAAGAGAGGAGATGTATTTAAGTAGTGCAGGTAGTTATTTCATGAAAACTTATTCAATGACGCATACAACAGAAAATAAATCAACAGAGTATATGTATATAGTAAAATACAAAAATCAGATGACGCCAAGGTTATGAGAATCCAAATGGCACATCTTGTATTTTTGCATCAAACTTGTCCACTGCCATCCCACCAGTCCTGTAACAGTGGGTAGGAAACAAACTGGACTGACTTCCAACCAGACAAAATAGACATTACTGCTCAATGAGCAGCAGCCCTAGATGTGAAAGGAGACATTCATTACTCAACACAGCCATTGCATTCACCACTTACTCGTGTCAACATTTACATTTTAGCAATTAGTTTTTTCCCACAATACACACACACAATTTGACACCAGGAGGAAAGGTTCAGTGTCCTGCCTTCTTGTTCTGACATGCATGGGAACATTAACTCAGTTACAATATTTTCTTATTTTTCAGACGTGCATGGGGTAGGAGCCCCAGAGAATCTAATAACAACAGAGGTCATGCATGAAGCCTTTGGAGTGTCAGGTTGACCCACAGGTTTATGCTTTTGCATGGTCTAGCACAAAGTGAGGGCTGGATTAACCCACAGGGGGGTCCCAGGGCAAAAATGAACTGTGGGACCATTTTGCCCCAACAGTACGTTTCTGCCACTCTCTGTACATATTTTATATGTGCAAATAAAACATTACAAAACATATTTATATAGAAAAATGTGCCATTTAAGAACATTATATACTTAACCAATAATAGTCTTAAACTAGACTTTAATTAAGGGCCCCTGCTGAGCAGGTAGTGCACAATGAGTTTTCAGAGCTTGTGGCTGAAAACAGCGGCCTGCTGCAGAACGGTTAGAGCTGTGACTCACTATAAGGGTCCATAAAGCCAAAACTCTGCAGGTTCATCAGGTTCAACACTGTCATCTTGTCTTCACATTGTAATTTCATACATCGTTATTATCAAAGAAATGATTGTAGCCACTGTAACTAAATTTAAAGAAGTCCACTGTTACAAACCATATGTGAGTATTTTAATTAAGTTGATTTCCAAATGCTGTACCACACCCGACCTATAAATGCCAATGGTAGATCTTTGTCGCTTGAAACTGAAAACGGGAAACTCGCATCTGTGGTTCATCTGGTTTGGCATCAGAGAAATTAGTGATTCACCAAAACCCAAAGTGATAAAATGATGAGAGTTAGAAAACTAGTATCTGGTATCTCAGCTTCTTTTTTTCATCAAATAGCA
>NW_019524955.1:361277-362525 GCF_002814215.2 Seriola lalandi dorsalis | reverse complement strand
GGCGGAGGTACCTATCGTTAACCCAGCGGTCTGTAAGAGAGAATGGAAAGAAATTCGAGTCAATCTTCCGGACGATGTCATCTGTGCAGGTGGATATAAAACAAAGAAAGGATTCTGTCAGGTATTTTTTTGTGTTATTTTTTTTTATAAAAAAAATATCAGCTTGTTTCTTGTATAGAAATGCAAACATAATATAAAATAAATACATAATAATAATATGAATAAACAAGTAAAAATATTTCCCTCTCTCAGGGTGATTCTGGTGGCCCTCTGGTGTGCGATGGGACAGCTGTTGGTATCGTGTCTTACAACTGGTGGAAGAACTGCAACTACCCAGATAAACCCAACGTCTATACTGATGTATCAAAATACCTGCCCTGGATCAAGACCATCCTCAAACGCACCAAACGTTCAGAGTAAAAATCTTGTTCAAAGTTTTACTTCAGCTTGCAAAATTGTAATGTCTCATATTGCTCTGTCAGTGTGACTGAAATTGAAAATAAAAAAGGAATTTCAAATACCAACTTTAAGTTCCTTCTTTAATGTCCTCATCAGAAGAAAGTTAATTACGTTGAGTAATACAGATAGGACAGTTAGGACTTGCCTCCTGTGAGGCGTGTATTTTTATAACAATAACTTGATACACTTGATAAATAATAATATAATGACTTGAGAGACAAGTTTACTTACTGCAGGTCAACTCAAATAAAACCAAGACTCTGACTTTGCTCCAAGTGAGCTTGATTTTGTCACAGACGAAGGCTGTACTGTAGGTGAGAGCTACAGAACTGGATTATCCACTTATATCATCATCACTATTTTAGCAATTAGCTATATTTCCACAAGGTTCAAATGACGTATTTGCCCGTGAACCAGAGGCAGATTCAGGGTGGTGGCCAGGATGGTCAGTGTTACCAGCTCAGGTTTCCCTATATCCACACTTCCTTATCCATATTTCAGTAAACCAAAGTGATAAAATGATGAGAGTTAGAAAACTAGTATCTGGTATCTCAGCTTCTTTTTTTCATCAAATAGCATACACCAGTGTCAACAGAATAAAGCAGTGTTATTGACTCATCACCCATTTTAAGTTTGCTTATTTAAAAGCACAGTATGCAGCTTCTGCCGCTAGGGGTCTCTCAATCAAAACTATAAGAAAAGACGGCGTTGGATGACGTCATGAAATAGCGTGGGATCATGGGAGTTGTTGTCTTTACCACCATTACTATAAGCTTCTCTCGGTTTGGT
>NW_019524955.1:307194-361257 GCF_002814215.2 Seriola lalandi dorsalis | reverse complement strand
CTCTCCATAACAAACAGACCAGGGGATCAAAACCGACAGAAACACCCATAAAGCAGTTTCACTCTTAAAAAAATCAGTATTTAATTGGCGCCCTGGCAGATCAGCTGCTCACCTGAGGGCTCCAGTCCGACCCGTGGCCCGCATGTCATCCTCTCTCTCTCTCTGTCCCTGACTTTCCTCTCTCTCTCACTGTAGTGACCTGAATAAAGGAAAAATGCCCTAAAAAGAAAAACTTAAAAAAGAAAATCATTGATTAGCCGAAACGTGTCGGCGGATACATGAGGTGTAATAGTAACTGCAAACTGAGACTGCTTACCTTTGATTCTTAAATTATGAACCAGAAGTTCAACAGGTTTTTCCCAGGTTTGTAGCTGCTTTTTTTTCTCTGATAACTTAAGATCCAGACGTGCCGTGACTTAAATCCTTCATCAGGTTAAAGTATATAGCCGAAACGTGTCGGCGGATACATGAGGTGTAGTAGTAACTACAAACTGAGACTGCTGTAAAACTACATAAAAGTCCATTTTGAACTGCTGGCATGCAACTACAATCCAGACTCGTGCTGATGGAGGATATGTCATTGACAGTAGACCAAATGACATGGAGCTTTACCATATTAAAATCATATATTTCTCTAGGTTTGAGAATTACTTGAAACATTTGGGAAAATGTAAGTTCCCAACTCAAAAAAATAACATAGCTCTCGTCATTTTTAGACATTTTAATATGGAAAAGTTATATATTTTGCTTATTGTGCACGTTGAGGAGAAGTAGACCCACGTGATCAAAATCAAGGGACTGAAACAACAAACAAAATAAATCATGAATGAAATAAAGCAATGAAGATCAACATTACACACATCAACTTTCCACACTCAAGAATCTTGGTGATGAACGTATTTTTGATTTATTTAATTAATTTAACTAAAGTTCCATCATTTTTAAATAATGAGAGAAAGGAGGTCCAGAGTAGACTAAATGAAGTGTCCCAAATACAAAAAGTAAAACAAAATTGAATGGCCAATAACATAAAAACTAAGAGGAGGAGGAATAGATCAATGTGAGAAAGTTTGTTAAACTCAACTTATACTTATTAACAGTATGTGCTTCAAACGGGTGAAGAAGCTGATAATATAAGTTAGTAAGATATTACAAAGATTATTACTGTTGCAAATTTGCATTGCACAAAGGATGTGGTTACAAGTCAAGATAACATAGACAGCAGTCATACCTGCAAACGAAGCAAACTGCTGTATAAAAGGGTCGACTTGACACCCCTCAAGGAGACAAGGTACTTGTCTTGCCAGCATCATGCATGGTCTGCACAAATTCCTGCTTTTTCAGGTTGTGGCATGTCTTGGGCAAGGCGGTAAGATTACAGGATCTGAATATTATTCTCCAACCATTTCATTGGACATAACTTCATTTTGATTTTTATGCATCTTTGCAGCTCGTGGGAGTGAAATCATAGATGGGGAAAAGGCCCCAGAGAACTCCATGCTCTACATGGCCTCACTCCAGAGCAAGGGGGGTCATGTATGTGGAGGATTCCTTATCAGTGAAGACTTTGTGATGACTGCGGCGCACTGTCAAGTGCCAGAGTGAGTTAGCATTTGTTCATGTGTTTAGAAATCAATGTTAAAGGATTTTTTTTATTTCATAAACCTTGTATTTTTTAAATACAGAATTCATAATTTATTGTTTTCTATTGTTGTTGGCACAATTTTAGAAAATGTACTGATAACCTCTCAATTATCTCTCATTTAGCAATCTTACACGGGTTGTTCTTGGCACCCACAATATCAAGAATGTTGATGAAGGAAAAATCAGATATATCGAGAAAATGTACAAACACGAATCTTATCAGAATGTAGGGACTGGTAAAGACATCATGCTCCTTAAAGTAAGTATATAAGTATATTCTTAGGTGGCATCATTAGTTGTTGTGGCATATCCTAACAATACCAAATAAAAATGTTCTGCTATACACACTACATCATGGTTTTATCGAAAAACAATAGCAAAAACACAATATACCAACATCAATATTACAACATTTGTTTGTTAGCTTGAAGTCTGGTGAATGAAAATAGACTTTGCCAGTTTTTGCTCTCTCTGATTTCCAGTTGTCTCGAAAAGCTGAACTGAACAACAAACTCCAAACGATTCCCCTTCCCAGATCTGAAATACATTTGGGGGACAATACAAAATGCTACGTAGCTGGATGGGGCTTCATCAAAACAGGTGGAGGAGTTGTCAATGAGCTGAGAGTGGTGGATGTGTCTGTCATTAACCCACGAGTCTGTCGAGAAATGTGGGGTGGTGTTCCCGACAATGTCATCTGTGCAGGTGGATATAAAACAAAGAAAGGATTCTGTCAGGTATTTTTTTGTGTTATTTTTTTTTATAAAAAAAATATCAGCTTGTTTCTTGTATAGAAATGCAAACATAATATAAAATAAATACATAATAATAATATGAATAAACAAGTAAAAATATTTCCCTCTCTCAGGGTGATTCAGGTGGCCCTCTGGTGTGCGATGGGACAGCTGTTGGTATCGTGTCTTTCAACTGGGAGAAGAACTGCAACTACCCAGATAAACCCAACGTCTATACTGATGTATCAAAATACCTGCCCTGGATCAAGACCATCCTCAAACGCACCAAACGTTCAGAGTAAAAATCTTGTTCAAAGTTTTGCTTCAGCATGCAAAATTGTAATGTCTCATATTGCTCTGTCAGTGTGACTGAAATTGAAAATAAAAAAGGAATTTCAAATACCAACTTTAAGTTCCTTCTTTAATGTCCTCATCAGAAGAAAGTTAATTACGTTGAGTAATACAGATAGGACAGTTAGGACTTGCCTCCTGTGAGGCGTGTATTTTTATAACAATAACTTGATACACTTGATAAATAATAACATAATAACTTGAGAGACAAGTTTACTTACTGCAGGTCAACTCAAGGCTGGTGGCCAGGATGGTCAGTGTTACCAGCTCAGGTTTCCCTATATCCACACTTCCTTATCCATATTTCAGTAAAAACAAAAAAAAAACAAAAAAAACACTACAACAAGAGGGCCCTGAAACAAATTGACAGTTGTCACAGGCAAATACTGCACTTATCATGTTAATCTAATAAGGGACATACTTCCAGCATGCGCCTGAATTTGCATTCAAACTGTGCCTTTTTTAAAGTCATAACATGAATACTCATACTCGATGAAATGTCACTAAGCCATATCTTGGTTATTACCCACAGCTGTGTCTCTTTTCAGCACTTTGGGACTATTGTTACTCTAATAAAACAGCCAAAGGCTTAAACACACTGGGCAGTACACCTAGAACAGGCCACACGTACTACGGAGGAGTCTCTGGCAACAATAGCTTTTTGGAACAACACCGGCAGTCGCCTTCCATCTTTGATCACAGCAGCTGATGATGTTAGTGGCAGCTCCAGGGGCAACAACCTATTCTGACTGGCTGCCATACAAGTTAAGTACTGGTTGTTACCGCAAATTAAAATATATATTAAGAGCTGAAGTCATGATGTCACATCCAAGACAGCTACTGTTCCACTTCAGTAGCTCAGTGCAATCTCTCAAGAACGGAAGTCTGATAAAGATAAGATCGTGGTTAGACAGACAGACCGTTTGTAATTTTTACCGTCTGGTTTTGTGTCTCCAGCTTTCTCGTAAAGTTCAACTGGGCAAAAAGGTACAATTAATTAAACTTCTCACTTCTGAAATGAACATAAAGGACAAAGAAAAGGTGTAGCTGAATGGGGTTACACTAGAACTGAAGCTAAAGTTGTTGATGAGCTGAGAGTGGTGGATGTGTCTATCATTAACCTAAAAGTTTGCAGAGAAATGGGCTGGTCTTCCTGCCAGTGTCATCTGTATAGGTGGATATGAAACAAACAAAGGATTTTGTCAGGTATTTTTTCTGTCCATTCATAGAAAATATCAGCTGGTTTCTAGTCTAAAAGAAGTATAAACATGATACATCTTCTTAGATGAAAAGGAATGAATTAATCACAGGGCGATTCTGGTGTGCAATAGAGCCGCTTTTGGTGCTGTGTCTTTCAACAGAAACTTTCACTGTGAATACCCAGAAGCACCCAGTGTCTACAGACATCTCTAACTTCCCCCGGATAAACAAGATTCTCAAGGAGGAAAAATGAAAATTGTTAAAAACTTACACAAAGCCTTGCTTCAGCACTTCAACTGTATTTGGGGGGTGACGTTGCTCTGTCAGTATTTGCTCTTTAACAGAAAGGCAAAAACACCGTTTTATCTTTCCTTCATCAGAAGATTGCTGTGTGAAGATTGCTGTTCAAAGTCATTTA
This sequence comes from Seriola lalandi dorsalis, assembly GCF_002814215.2. Taxonomy (NCBI): domain Eukaryota; kingdom Metazoa; phylum Chordata; class Actinopteri; order Carangiformes; family Carangidae; genus Seriola; species Seriola lalandi. The sequence continues at coordinate 356,910 of NW_019524955.1, read as the reverse complement.
AAAACTGCAATGGCCCCTCTCCAGCAGCCTGTCAAAAAAAACTTCTCCAGGTAAATGTGATGCAGTATGTGGTAAAGCATTGGAAAATAGCACCCATTGTGTGTGTGGTTCAGAGAAGCAGGACACTCAGGTTAGACATTATAACAAAAAGGTAAAGCAGTGTGTTGAAAACAGTAATGAAAAAAAATACATGTGAATTAAACCATAACCAACAGAGCTTCATCCATTCAGGCAAAAGAAAAAGATGTAAATGGCAGTAATATTATAAAGTGAAAATTTATGTATTAATGCATTTATTTATTTAATCCAGTAGGCACTGGTACAAAAAAAAAAGGTAGAAAGACAAAGATAAAAGTCAGCAGCTTGCACCACTGTATGGGTATGATGTGTGATATCCACAGAAGATAAGATTAACTGTCAGGACAGCTCACTTGAAGATATGTTGAGGTTGGAAACTATGGTTTCTGAAGTTCATCTAGTTTGTCACATAATTCAAAGAAATGTGTGGGTGGGCTGAGTCAAGTAGATTCTCGCCAAAGTGTTGTGTTTGTGTCTACACACTATGTCTACCAAAACAAACAGTTTGGCTTTAACATAATTTCATTGTCTTATGGAGACAATAATTATTGTGTCTGATTAGCCTTTGCAATGTTTACGGTTTAACAAACATACAAAAATAAAACCCTCATTTAAAATACTGTATTATTTTTTTATTATTTTGATTCCTATATTAACATTCTTCACAAGTAGATATAAAGTCAGTTAGTTAAGTTAATAAGGCGAATGCAATGGTTTTTCCAGTGTTTAATTGAGCTCAACACAAATTCAACAGTGTTTTCTGCTTAGTGTTCTGTAATCCATATACTTCATATTCTGTCCATCTAAAAGTGGCAGCAAGTACAGTGATCAAGGTTAGATACAGTTTTACCAGCGAATTTAATAATTCCATAATTTTACTTCCTTCCACACAGCTGAGAAACTTAGTTGCATTCTGCAGTATGTCACAAGACACCAAAACATGCTCTTTCCAAAGAAAAGTAAAAAAAAAAAAAAGAAAAGAAAAAAAGATAAAAGAAACCTGATGTAACCTAATAAGAAGAAAATTATTTTGCAGGATTGAGATCAAAGCAATAACATTGAGAATAAACCACAATTTTGTAAGTATCCCATATGAACAGACACACACAAACACAAATCACACCTATTCTACTTGTTAATCTAACTCATATTGACCTTTGCTGAACAAGTGTTTGACTTTCAATTCATCACTAGACATGTTTCTCAAAGCAAACCTGAACTTTTTGAGCATTTCTTCAACTCTTGCACCAATTATTATGAAACCCTGTTCTGACAATCAAACCATATCTTTAGTAATCGCAGCAATTTCACCACAGCATGTTAGCAAATTCACTGAAGCAATAAAGACCACAAAATAAGCAAGATGTTTTCTTCTCCAAACATTATAAGACCAAGAGTAGAATGCATAGATCTGACCAGACACCATGGTGGTCAACTTCGTACTCGTGCTGTTCTTTGTCCTAACTGGTAAGCTACACCGACTGTATGATATATAATCCCAAAGCAGACAAACATACAGCATTATTTTTTCTAATGTCTTTTTTTGGTCCATAGTAAAGATTTTTTTAAAAGCTACAACTGTCACAAACCTAAATTAAGTTGGATTAACATACGTAAACAATGATGTATTTTGTGTTCAGGAGCTGATGGTACTCATATTGTTGGAGGTAGAGACGCTGCCCCCCACTCGCGCCCCTACATGGCCTCGTTGCAAGTCCGGGGTGCACATAACTGCGGGGGGGTACTGGTGAGAGAAGACTTTGTGCTGACAGCAGCACATTGTAACAAACCAAGGTAAGAATTCAAATCTTTTGTTTTATTGGCAGCAATAACATATGTGCTTAAAGAACTATAACAGATAGCTACCTCGGGATTTAAAATCATTTTAAAACGGATAAAAACCTCTTCTTAACACACATTTCTTCCCCCCACCATCATATGACATTTTTTGGGGGGAAATCTGGATTCTCAGAGAAAACATGCTGGTACAAAATATTTCCTGTTTTCCGTGAAGCTGCTTGTGTCATTTCATGTCAGTTTGGTTTGAAAATCAACTTGCAGTGACTTTATTCAATTAAATTAGACATACATAAATAATCTATCACTGTAAAACATTATATTTGTTCTAATTATGGTCAAACTGATGTTAAGTTACAAGCAGGAACTTTTTTTTTTGGTACTTTCAGGGATTCTCTCTTTGACAAAAAAAGTGATTCTGGTACTTTTGACAGAAAGCACTCATTAGATTAAATTGTTTGAAATGTATCTAAAATCTTGCATTATGTTTTGAAAAGGTTTTCTTTCAGCATCTCAGAGTTTATTAACAGCCTTAACATCATATCTAATGTCCAGTCTTCATTCAATTGGAAATTTCTAGAACAGACAGAGTTGTGCTTGGAGCTGATTCCCTGTCACGTAATGAGACTACAAAGCAGAAGTTCACTGTTGCCAGATCCATTCCACATCCCAACTATAATGGACATGCAAATGATATCATGCTCCTAAAGGTGAGGAGAGTTGAAACTGTTGTCTTCTACACTATCAGATTTAAAGTAGAAGAATCCTACCTTAATTATTGTTTCTAGATTGCAGAAAAACAATATAACTTGATGTTTAGAATGCACAAACTCTAATACAGTTAACATGTTTTGCATTTTTCTGCCATTACTCTCTTCTTCTCAGCTCGACCGTAGGGCCAAACTGACTGAGGCAGTGCAGCTGATCTCTCTGAAAAGGGGCAGTGTAAAGAAATCCAGTCAGTGCATTACAAGTGGCTGGGGGGATATAGGGGATAATAAAACTCTAGCCAACAGACTGCAGGAAGTCAACGTAACCATCCTTTCAGGGCGGACATGTCGTAGAAGATGGGGAGAGGTTCCCATCGCCAAATCAATGATTTGTGGTGTTGGGGCAAAGGTCTTTCAAGGCTTCTGCTCGGTGAGTACACTGGCTGGACCGTGATCAAGCAACGCTGAGCAAGGGAAAAAACAGGATATTTTAAGATTTATTTTAAGTACACCTACTGTTAAGTATCTTGTACCTTTTCTCTTCAAGGGGGATTCAGGTGGTCCTTTGGTGTGTGATGGAGCTCTAGCGGGCGTCGTCTCCTTCTCTGGAGAGCGATGTGGAAACCCCAAGACCCCTGATGTCTACACATGCGTATCAACCTTCAGGAAATGGATTAAGAAAGTGATAGAAAACAATTAGGCAAATTAGTTGGAGTGTTAATATATATGCTGTCTTGTACTCTTCAAGAGAAGGCTATTAATAATATGCAAATGTGTGGTGTTACATTGTTTAAAATGACCAGTGGGGTGGGAAAAATTCTTTTCATCCTTAAGTTTCAAAAGTATATTGAACTGAAGGTAGAAATAAACTAAAAATGAAAATGTCTGTATTATTCTTTAAATTGTCCATCTCTGTTCACCAAACATTACAAAAATTAGAAATTGTGCTTCCTCTTGCTCACTAGTAATATACAACATAATCAGGATTAATTAGCAAGGTTTTCTTTTCTCCAATCCTGTTTTCTCAAAGTTCCCCGAATACCTTTATAATTTTACAGAACCTGAAATTAAGGGAAAAAAATATCCAGTGCACACATTTCATTGTTGTTTTGAATATACATAATACATATTAACACAATCTCAACCTTGAATTCTGTAGTTGGCTTTGTAAAGAAATCTTTCAGATCAAAGTGGTGGATTGGTGTGTCCGTTAAAGTACCAGGACACTGAGGTAAGTTCAAAAGTTCAAGAGGGCCTCTATGATTTTGGTGACAAAATTGACAGTACATGCTAGGGTCTTTTAAATATGGGGACCGTGGTCACTCCGCGTTATTAATTCGCGCTTGCTTTCTTTTAAACACGCAGTCTTCACAAAACTCCATCCAGGTAAACACGACTTGAAACTGGACAAAAGGGGGAAAAAAGCTACTCCAAACTAGTTCTGTGCAGTGGCTTGTTACAGCAAGTAGCATCACTGGAGTGTAGCGTCATCTTCCTCTTCTGTTATTACTGGAAGCTCATCAACCAGTGTTAAAGATGCAAGGCGCCACCTATTGGACTGGGGTGTGTGTATCATGATACACATTGGTAAATAGAACATAGACTGTGTATAAAAATAAATAATTCATGAACAAGAAAATTCCTGTGTTTGGTGCGTGCACTTCACTCCTCACGTTTCACTCTGCACAAAGAAAGTTACTTCCAGTTTCATTCATGCTGTTGAGACTCATCCTGACACTGACCTCAGTCACTGCAGGTGTCCCTCAAAAAGCCTTTTGAAGCCGTCACAACTGGCCAAAATAACCTCACAGATTGTTTCAAACCCAGATTTGTCCCCACAACCATAGCAAGACATGTATGCACACATGTACATTGGTTTCATCGAGGTTCACCTAATACATATATATGAATTCAAATTAAAAATCAAGGAGACTTACAAATGCTAAAACAAATCAGCCCTTTATTTAAAGTTTACCCAATATACAGCAACGCTTAATAAAATGCATTCCTTTGAGCAGAACAGTAATGGGGTTAATGGGGCAGAAATAAGTGACTGTAGATTGCCTTAAAAGGTCCACTGTGTAACTGGTGCTGGATGTCCTGAACAGTGTCTCATCTTGTAACACCACTTTGTTCCTCAAGAGGTGATAGTGAGTCACTGTTGTACCATAAACTTATCATATAACTTACTAATAGAACTTGAGGTACAGGTGAAACTGATGATCTCTCTCCAGGGCTCCACCCTCTGATAGTGAGTCATGTGACGACCTTAGTGTTCTCAACCGATGCCCATCCATCCACTGTGCCACAGCACATGATGTAAGTTGCAAGAATAAAAGAAAGCACAAATGAATTCTTACATATAGTAACAGCATTGTGTCCAATGGAAACTATTTACAACATTTTTACCAGGGAAACAGTCAATGTCCAGTCTTTGCACTGCGCTCATTTTAACTTTCTATCTTGGTGTTGTAGAGTTTTTAAGACCTTTTTAAGAGTGTTGTGAATGCAATTTAAGAATATAATTGAAAAGAAAAAAGCTGTGCACGGCCTCCTCAGCAGCAAACAGACAGACACGGTCCGAGAGCAGCTGGTGAACATAGTGGAGCATATTTTTGATTTCCCTCAGGAGCTGGTGGAGACCAAACACAGAGCTAAAAGACAGGGAACACTGGACTGAGATCATCATGAGACATCAGGTGACAAACACCACTCCAAATGCAACAAATAAAATATAAATAAAGATAGAAAAAGTTGTCCTCCTGTCTTCTCTTCACCTCTTTCCTCCACAGTCTTTCCACCAACAATCACAGCATGACACACCTGCAATGTGAGTGAGGTCATTGTCAATCTTTATGGGTTGGCCACACTTGCTGCAGATGTATGATGTTGATATGTCAGTTTTTCCTCCAGGCAGCGGCCCCCGCTCTGCCACAGCAGCTTGGGGCCGCCTCCCTCTTCCTGTAGGCTCTGGTCCTGGGTACAGGTAGTCCAGGCAGAGGAGGGGAGTGGCGCTGGAGCGAGGACAGGACCAACAGCACTGGATGAGGTGCCAGGCTGCTCCTCCAGGACATTGAAGTTTAAGGGCTGTCCTTGTCCCACCTGTACCAAGGACAGACCCTTTGCTGAAGGGAGATTGTCTGGCCAGCACCTGGAACACACAGACAAACAGACTGTTTTAGGATTTTCAGCTTTCATTAAAAGATAAATCACAGAATCACCAACACAGCTTTATGACAAACTCTTACCACTGAGTCCTCAATTCAATTCAAAGAGCTGGATGTTGGTCTGAGCCATCAACCTCGGGCTGGCCAGCACTTTCTCTCTAATGGCCACATAATCCTTGAGAAAACAAATGACCACCAAGTCCTCAAGGTCGCTCTGAATGACATGGCCACTGGGTGAAGACGGCAGAGCTGGTTGCATATGGCGCCGACAGCCCGGATACTGCATTAGTAGCACCTGCTGAGATCTGAGACCTGCTGTTTGCTATCAGCTTCTGAATTTGTATTGCAGTCTATGGGAGAGCTATGATGGTTGAACAGTTCCTGTAGCTCGAACCTCAAAGTAAATTCAATATGTCTGCTGCTGTATTTACTGTTGTACTGTCCAGTCTGAACTGTAATATCTCTCTTATGTGTGTGTTACGGCCTCCAAGAATAAAGCTCAAAAGGGGCAGGAGGCTGCAACATATGTAAAAAGGACACCAGATGAGAATAACATTTCACCCAAGCTTCATTGAAATATCCCCAAAATTAGTCATAGTTTATCGACCTAAACTGACCAAAACAAAAACGACTGGAGACCCCGGCCAAAATAAACAAGAGACAGGTAAACGCTGGGCCAACCACCAGGACAAAAGGACCCTCACCCAGGTACAGCGGTCTCTCTGTGTGTGTGTGTGTGTGTGTGTGTGTGTCTCTTCCAGAGGTGGACAGAGTACACAACTTCACTACTTGAGTAAAAGTACAAGATACTCCTTGTCAAATATTACTCCAATACAAGCAAAAGTAACTTAGTCAAAATATTACTTAAGTAAAAATACTAAAGTATTTGCTTAAAAAATTACTTAAGTAAAAGTATTTAAAAAATATCTCAGGAAATACAGGAAAGAAAAGTAGCTTTATTGTCATTATACAATACACTGAAGCGATTCTGCTACAGAAAGACTCAAAAATAAACAAATAAAGGCAAGAAGCCTCAGAACACAGACTCAGCTGCATTCATCAACAAATTTAATTTCTTCATATTGAACACATGATGAAGTATATTTACCAATACCTAAACATTTATCGTAACATTCAGTGTGTCCTTTGGTTAGCTTATTAGCATTTATCTTGCCAGTTCAAATATGTCTCACAACATTAGATTACGGTTTTTAAACGGACAGAGTTTATAACAAAGTCTATTGGATCAGCTTTACCTCTGATGAAATAACTGAGAGATTATAACATTCTCTCAAGTTAAACTACTCAAACTTAAAGAAGTCCTTATTCAACTTCAACAGAAGTTGATTTTCGAAGTTGTGAGAATCAATTCGTCCTCTTCTTGGGCTGAAAATAAGTCCAGCTGCACTAAACAGCCTTTCGCAGGCAGCAGAAGCTGGCAGGGCTGTGTTCAGCTTGAGTGACAGACTGGATACGGCAGGGGAAGAGGTCAACATGTCCATACCTTCAGCTGTACATGTCAGGTAGGCATCCAGTTGTTTTGTTGTTTCTTCTGCGTGTCCATGCCTCATGCTGGAGAAGAAATCATCTTCATGAGAAGTACTTGATGAGTCAGGCTGCTGCAGAGACTCATCGTGGTCAGCGAGGTGTCTTTTGATGTAACAGAGGCCTAAATGAGAAGAATAATAGTTTATGATTGTCAAAATTCATCAAGCAAAAACATAGTAATAAGAATTTGATCAGTCACAGTTTTTTTTCTTGCCTTGCTTGAGGACATCCTCATCACTGGTCCAGGATGTTTTGAATTTGGACAGAAGAATGGCTGCCGCAACCGGCTCTGGGTCAGACATCATTTACCCAAACCTTTTCTTCAGACCGTCAAGCAGGGCATCAACAAGCGCTTTGCAGAATCTAAGTGACACCCTTGCTCTCTCAAGCTTGGCAATGAGGGTTGTGATGGTAGGCAGCAGCCATCCCATGTGAATAGATTCTCTCTGTAGTATGTCCAAAGCTTTGGCAACTGGAGCCATGGTGTTGGTGTATTCACCCAAAAAGAAAATATCAGCTGGACTGTACCTAAAACAGATTTAAAGAAAAAAGAAAAAAAAGGAAGGAACATATATTAATCTTATAAATTAATATATAAATTGCAACATATCAGATTACACAGAATGTAATGTAATAAAACAATAATTTCCCTTTGGCCAAAATCATCTACAGCAATTACAATGATAAGTGATTAGAATAATAAATGTGACCATTACTTTTTCTGCAGTCACAGGATGTCAGAGAGGAAAGTATTATGAATTATTGAAAAATGTTCTACAGATTCAGCATTATTAAGTTTTGTTGGAATAAAATGGAAAGCAAAACATCCAAACATTTACAACTTACATGGGTATATTGAAACTCGGTGGGAGTTTCTCCATGTGCTTCTCTAGTTTCTTCCTCCATCTCTTCGTGACGTAGTACAGGTACAGCAATACGACTAAGACAAACCATGCGCGAATCAGCAGAAAAAGTTTATTTTCTCAGAATATTGCCAAAAAAAAAAAAAAAATCATCAGCTGACATAAGCTCAAAAGTAGCGAGTAACGAGAGCATCAATATAAATGTAGTGGAGTAAAAAGTACAATATTTGTCCTTCAAATGTAGCGGAGTGAAAGTAAAAGTGTCCCCCAAAAATAATACTCAAGTAAAGTACAGATACTCAAAAACTGTAGCCTACTTAAGTAAATTTACTTCGTTACTGTCCACCACTGGTCATCACCTATAGTGTGCTTCCTTATGCAAATAAGTTGTGCAGTCTGATGGTTTTGGTTGAAATTGTGAAAACTGATTAAAATACTAAACAAAAATGAACAAGTGTGGGTTTAATTTTATTTTAAAAGTCAGATGTAACTTGTTCTACAGCGGTAGTGTTATGTTAGTTGATTTTCAGAAACTTAAACTTCCGAAATGTTACGAAGAGAGTGAGAGAGAGAGAGAGAGAGAAACATAATGATAACATTAGATGACACTTGATAATATTGCTTTACAACTTTAACACCAATTATGCTATCTGCCCTAAAGTTAAAGTTTAAACAATTATTGCCTCTCATAAATTGCTGACCTCTCATCAGAGCAAACATTAACTTAACTTACCCTGTAATGTCACTCGTGCCTACGCATACCGGAATTAGGCCTTTTCCTAAGAAGCCCAGTAAACACCAAAATAAAACTCGGGTCGTGGTCGTCATGGTTAGAAGTCCAAATAATTAATAAACACCAATTCCCACTTTCATCGCGCCCGCGTTCATGTGTTCTCTGAGGTCATAGTAACCGAAATGCTCGCTGGGAGCACGAGTCTTTTCTCGCCATCTCCCATTTTCCACAGGTTTCGCGAGATTTACGTAGACTGGTTGGTGTGTGGGAGCATTTCTCCGCCAGACGAACTGAACAATACTGATATGAAATCTGCGTAAAGGTTAAAGGTAATAAAAATGTGTTTTGAAGAGAGGAGAAGCCTGTTAAGACCCATTCGTTGCTGATGTTTGTTAGCTGCCATTGGGGACACTGACGAGCGGATGTAGCTAGCCGCCTCCACTTACCTACAGTCACATCTGCATTGAGGTAGAGCGAGGACAGACGAGTGTTATTGATAACCCACAGGGTGAGGTGTAGGTGTGTTGGATTTAGTCCAAGACAGGTGACTTACCGCGTAGTTTATCGGGCTCGCCTAATCATATTATACGCGCATGTTGCTAATGTATAAGTTAGTGGGAGTAAAATGTGTCCGGCTAACGTTTACATACTGTAACTTGTCAGATACACTGAAATGGCTGACGTGTTCTCTTTAAATTGACAGATTTTTTAAAATCCTTCACTGAGGCATATGATAAAACTACACGGTCTTGCCGTAGTGGTGCTGTGTATTACAAACACTGACCTCCATGTCTGTATAGTTAAAGTAAATACCCAGGAAGTTATTCCATCATGTTAATCCATTGGCTGTTGGAGTTGTCAGTCTGTGCTGAGCTGGCTGCAGCCTGTCACGGGTCTGTTCTGACAGGCGAGCCTCTCAGCGAAAGGAGAGGCCATCCTTATGGTGTAGCATACTTTACATGTGAAGTTTGGCAGCTGTCATACTCACTCACATAATAACTGAACATTGCCCTGTCTTTCTCTTGATCAGTAGCCTTTGAATTTCTGGAGGCATGTCCAAGAAAAGGGGCAGGTATGTAGAAACAAAGCTACTGTATGTGCCATCATATGATTGCCATTATTGGTGGTTTCAGAAGATATTGTAACAGTAAAACTATAATGTCACAAACAGCTACATGAAAAAGTGGTTAATCCAGATACTCAAATCACTGGAATTAACAAATAAGATATGTTGGACCAAAGGCTGGAATGAATGAATCATATTGCATTCTGATTTAAATAATCATTGATGGTGCTTGCAAATAGACCTGCATAAATAATGTAGGTTATTTGAAGTGGCCTCAGTTTACCTAACTTTCCAGAAACATCTCAAATGCAAATGTATATAAGTGATCAAACAGCTGGAATAAGTTACATAGCCTGATATCATAAAACTTTTTGTATTTGTGTAAGATGCATACTCTGTTTTAAACCTTAACCACAGACACACAGACCTGCATATTCATCCTGTTTTACCAGAAAGCGGAGCAGCGGGGAACTGAGTGACACAGTAAGCCCAGACCCGAACAGCATTCTGGGAGTCCGTATTCAACATAACTGGCGTGAGAAGGGGAACCAGAGCAAATGGAAGGGAACAGTGCTGGACAGGCTTAGTGTAAATCCTTCTCTGTTCATGGTGAAGTATGACGGCTTTGACTGCGTCTATGGCATCGAGCTGTTCAAGGATGAGAGAGTGTCCAACCTGCAAGTCCTGTCAGAAAAAGTTGGTGAGTTAGGAGAAGTTTCTCTCTTACTTTATTTTTCAGATAATAAAGGTTGATATTTGCTTTTTTTTTTTTTTTTTTGCAACAGTTGGGTTGCACAGTATCTTGTACATCTTTTGTGCCTGTGTCTCCACAGTAAACAACAAAATCAAGATACCTCCAGGGGCTGAGGAGCTGGTGGGCAAAGCTGTGGAGCATCTGTTTGAAAAGGAAGATGGAGAGAAGAATGAGTGGAGAGGCATGGTCCTCTCCAGAGCTCCAATCATGACCAACTGGTATTATATCACTTATGAAAAGGACCCCGTTCTTTATATGTACCAGCTGTGGGACGACTACGCTGATGGAGACCTCAGGATTCTGCCTGAAGCAGGTACTCACTAAAGACAGATTGATACTTGACAAAACTTTAAGTCTTTGATAATTGTCCTAAGGCTTGATGGATAAGATCACGAGCGCCCACTACATGACGTAAATCAGTTTTCAACTTTGGAGGATTGCACATCATTTTTTTGGGGCACAGACACCATGTGAGTTCATCAGCAGTTACAGTGGTCATGGAAGTCTATTCATAGTCTTCTTTAAGTGCTTCATCAAGGGCTTTGACTCCCAGTAGCAAATAGGCAAAATTATGTATTTTAACATAAGCACTTCTTCAGCAATGTCACTCTGACATATGCTATCAATAATTAAAGTTGTTCACAAAAGTAAAAAAAAAGGAATCAGATTGTAATTAGGCAGCATCTTCTTTGAAAGGATAAGGAGAGCCAAAACTCTAATCAGTGATTTCATCAAACAACTGATCCTGGAGCTGTTCCAGAGGTAATGGGTATGTTGAGACATGCACAAATTGCTGCTTCTAATTTGAAAACATTCAAATGACTTGGCACACAAACATTGGCAGTAATTCATAATCAAGTCTAATTCAGATAGTGAGAACTCTTAATTAATAAAAAATCTTAAATAGAGGCATTCTGCAAAATACAGAGACTTAGAAGAACTTTTTTTTTTTTAGTCTGTTAAAGTTTTGCTTTCATAATAATTTTCACTTTACAGATGTGATTAAAAAAAAAAAAAGGATTCTTACACTTTAGAGCTGTTTGGAGATTTTCTTTCCTTAATTTCAAGTTCTGTAAAATTATAGAGGTAATGGGGGAACTTTGAGAAAACAGGACTGGAGAAAAGAAATCCTTGCTCATTAATCCTGATTATGTTGTATATTACTAGTGAGCAAGAGGAAGCACAATTAAATTTTTTTTAAGTTGGACCTAACTCAGATATAATTGTAATTCTAATGTTGTGATGTTTCATTCCTCTCCTCAGAAAACAAGCACCTGTTGCCTGCAGACAGGAAGCCAGGGGAGGAGACGGAGAGTCTGGTGGGGAAACAAGTGGAGTATGTTACTGACAAGGGTGTGAAGAGAACTGGCCTGGTCATCTACCAGGTTCCAGCCAAGCCCTCTGTCTACTATATCAAATACGATGATGACTTTCATATCCATGTCTATGACCTGGTCAAAACCACCTAGAAATAGTGGACACTTTTATGTCACTCTCCAGCCTCCCTCCATCTGCTTCTGTTCCACTCATTGTTACAGTCTGTTATCCAAAGCCATGGCAGGGTTGAATAGTTAATATGCTTTATTGTTCAGAAGAAAGTGCAATCTTTTTCTGTATGCACAGCAGAACTGTAGCACCGCTATGCTTTGCTATTTCGAGGAGAGGGAGTCAACTTGTTTTATTATTGCTGCTCTACTTTATACTTTAATGTTTGGACAGTCCCAAGATTGCACTGCCCAACAGCTGCAAAGTGCAGTTGATACTGCACTTGCATTGTTGTCCCTGAGATACTCACTGATCTTTCCTTAAAGTAATTATCTTAATTAAATCCTAGTATGATTAAAAAAGCTGTTCAAAATATTTAACAACATTTTTCTTTGGATTTACTTAATAGGTAATAAGCTTGGTATACACATTTTCTTCTGCATAGATGCCTTCCATGGACACATTTATTAAATGTAATGGGCAGATAAATATGTGTACTGTATTTATCTAACAGGTACATCAGATAAATCAGTGTTAGTACTGGAAAGGATGAATAAAAGCAGCATTGTAAGAACACCAATCAAGAACAATTCAGATGAGTTATGCTCACGTGGAAATATGCTCCTGCACCTTTGCACCATTTTTAGTTCATCCATGGCTCTATGAATTGGCTGCATTTTCATGCTGGGCATTTCTTCTTTTAGCCTAGAAGGAAGGTTTCTGCACAGGCTCTAAATCATAGTTTAACAGCACAAGGAACATCAGATTCTTTGTACTGGTAATTAAGATGCTAAATTCCCACTTGAATTTGATCCTACACAAATCATCAAGTGCCTTCCGGCTTGTCATTTTGCAATATTGTACATACTGTATCTCTGACTATCTACGCTCTTAATGAATCTTCATGTATGAAGGCTGCTATTGGGTATTCATTCAGAAGTGGCAACATTGATGGCTTGAGGAAAGTTTTGCAATCATCAGTTTATATTAGTGCTGTGATTTGCTCTTAATGCAGTATGAAAATGTTCTTTACATATAACACACATCATCATTGGTTGTATAATCTCACTATTGATATTGTGGGGAGCACTTTAATTGTATAAAGTTTACATGTTTAGGTTATGGTATGCTATATCGTTTCCCCAAAATGCTTTTTCCTTTAGATCAAAATGTGGCAGAATAACGCTTTATATCACATGGACAAAGAAAAAAAGAAAATAAAAATAGTTGCAATACATTCAGATGACAGTATTTAATCTGTACAACTTGTGTAAAATGCCTTGTAACGTTGCCTGTTGTGATAACTCACAATATGAATATATCATCAAAACACCACCAGCTTTTAGTGAACGGTTCGTTAATATACATAAATTATAAACTGAATATTTAACAGGTATAATCAACTGACAAACCACTGTCGACAGTAACTAACTCTGGTTCTAGTCTGTTAAAACTGTCTCTTAGTCTTGCAAACATGACATGTATGCTTGCAGTATGGATTACATCCTAACCTCATTGCCATGTCGTAGCTGCTGAATTGGTCTTGCCCGTCTCAGCCTTCTCCGAGTCATTCAGCGTATCCCTCAGTAAAATAGTCAATCAGTAGGTGTACTGTTACTGTTATTTTTAGCTGTCAAAACTCTGCATGCATCATCTGCACAGAGTGCCTGGAGATTTTCAAACCTTACTTTGACAGTGGAGAAGTGACAATGTGTGGCAGAATCAGTAGTTTGTTTAACCCACATTAAAAATAAAACAATCAAAAAAATAGGGTTAACGCTGTACATCACCACCAGTGGTGCTGTGGAGTGTTTGTGTTGTGTAGAGTGGAATTACAAATGACTGTGTGCGCTCTTTCATGCTTTTGATCACCTCCTCCTGTTCTGAAGTTGTAGCACCATCAACAGGCAATTTGTGTCATTATTATTCTGTCATGAGTAATAAAGATTTTTGCACATTTGTTTGGTCTTATTCTTTAAACACACTGCCATGACAAACACGCAGACTCAATAAATCAAACTAAAGACTGGATGTGTTTTAAGGTCGATGTATTACTTGAAACTAATTGGTGAAATTGCATATATACAACAGACACTCTTCATTACATTATTTGGATGGTTTGAGAAAAATGGGAGAACAGTCTGTACACACAAATTTGTGATATACACAAAATGACAGAACAACTTTTTTTAAACACTTTTTACTTTATCGCATTATGTACAACTCCCAACCAATGCCGCTATCATTTAGAGAACCACAGTGCCATTCAGAAAACTACACTCCTTGCAGCTGAATTACACCTATCGGTTTTCTTTCATGTTGGGTGTTTCTTCTTTCTTGTGAGGGGCTACAACTTTTGAAAAAGTAATGTCGTCTCTCAAGTGCAAAAGTCAAAATAATTGATAAATGTCAGGTTGCTCAGAGAGTTCCTGTTCACTTGGTGAGATCTTTCAGGTACTGCAAACCTTGATTCGAGTATTCAGTTGCCTTTGTGGGAGCCTCTGAAAGAGCTGAAATCGTCCACCGCACTCCTGCAATAAAATAAAAATCAATGGTTTGGGTTTGTGACATCAAAAATACATGACCAAAAGAGTAATGCTAACCTCAAGAGTCAGAATGTTGATGCTGAAATTGATTATTGCACCAATGAAACGCTAACAATATGACTGCATTCAATAAGTGAAGTACATGACTAGGATTTCAAATCTGTGCATGCCCAAAAACCAAAACTCGTGACATTACTAAATTTGTACCCTTGCTTTAAGAACTGAATGGAAGTTTTCATTCTGTTCTTACCAGAGTTCCATGATTGAACAGGGGAGAATTCAATCTTAGGCATGGTTGGAAGCTGAGCCTGGGGAGAGGGAGGATCCGTTATTTTGACACAGTGCAGTGTACATTACAGTGCATTCACAATAAACACTGCAAAGCAAATTCAAATGAGATGATGAGTGAAATATGAAATACATAATAACTCTCTGTTCTAGATGCAAGATGCAGTGAAATAGTGCACCCTGCCTACTACTAGAAATAATGATGGATGGTAGATGGTAATGATATTATGAAATATCTCTGGGATATTTTGTAGGAAAAACATACTGTCACTTGATTATTTACTGCTTAAGTTATACTAAGATGTCTAATGTTGTCATTTCTGAAAAGACATGACTGGGCAAATCTGATCTTGATTTAACCAAAACTGCATATTTACTGTCAAATTAAAAGTTTTTATTCTACTGCAAATTATATTCTTTATACACTCAGTGGCCACTTAGTTAGGTACACCTGTAAAATCTAATGAAATCCAATACAACAGCGCAGCCATAAATTCTACCTTTACAGAGATAATAATTTCAACACATTTTTGTAATTGCAGTCATACTGAAAACATTTGAATCTAATGTATTCCAGCGAAACACCACAACAATAAACGTATAATTGAGTTCACACTAACAAGAACTGGCCTAGTAGATGTAGAATATATTGCAGACGTGTTGTATGGGACTGCATTTGATTGTATCAATACACTGAATAGAGTGGCCATGATTTTGACCAAACATAGAAACAAATGTCTATTTATGCTCAGATAACAGTTGGTATAACTTTATATATTGAAAAGTCTTGACATGCTATTTTGGAAGAAGAATGTTGAATTTGTCTAGTGTACATCAGGTAGAAATACAACACGAGTATCATTTTGTTTTTAGATTTTTACTGTTCTTTGTTCTTGAAATTTCAAGATTTTTTTTGTTCAATGACAAAGGATACAAGAGTTGTTGGATATGAATGATTCATGTTGTCAAAAAGAGATCCTCAATTTGGCAATTTAAGTGAGTCCACAGGAGTTCATGGAGAAAATCTAATAGTAGTAGGGGTGGAACTTGGATGATTGCTATTATTGTTGATTTTTATTGTAAAATGACCTGTACTGATTTGTGGCCAGCATTGCTGAAGGGTGTTCACTGCTGTCCTGTAAATATTAATGTCTTGTAAAGGGTTCTGATAATCTCATGAGGAATGGGCCACGAGAAGACAGAACTCTTAAATTATCTTCATCAATTCGTTATACGAATCATCCAACTGTCTACAGCACTGGCCTATTTGCCTACCTATGTATGCAAATAGGATACTAAATATGTCTGCCTCACGTTTTCCTTCCATGTGTTGCATTGTGATACCTACTAGCTGTGATCCAGGGCAGTCCTGGATCAGGACAAGATGCTAAAGCAGTTATCAAGCATGTTATCTATACCTCCAGGCCAAAGTACTTCATCCATTCCTCTATGGCTGGGGGTACTGCAACCTTGGCCTTCTCCAGGGCCTTTGAACCCTGCTCACTGCTTCCCAACAGGCCAGAGTCATAGGCAACATACAAAGCCCCTCCTGCAATGGTCACCTTGGTAGCCAGTCTGGAAACGAAAGAACAGAGTCTGGCTGTTAGCCAGAAATACCTACCACTATAACCAGTCAAAATATGTTAAACTGAAACAATGCACGGTTTCCATTTTTACTGTTATCACAGTGCACCACATGAGAATGTCCTTTGGTTTTTCCATTTGTAGTTATACATTTATAAAACATCAGCTAACGTTAGCCAACAAAAGAAATAAAGTGACGACGCACAGCATACAGCGATGTTAATGGTAAATACTTGAGCTAACTAACCGACTAACTAACTAACTAACTAACTAACTAACTGATTAGTAAGCAGTGTCTAAAGACGACAGCTGGAGAGCTCTTAAACAGACTGACAGCTAACTTAGCGTGAGTTAGCTAACTGGCTAATTGAGCATCCAGCACACTGTTATAGCAGCGATAACTTAAGGGGAATTATGGGAAAAATACTAACTTCACTACGGGCAAAATCCTTGCCGCCATGGTCCACAACAGTGTCGTTTCCTTTTGCGTACACCTATTCCAGGTACGCTGAAATGAGTCGGAGTGAATGCTATCTGGTTAGCTGCACTGAAGGACAACCCTGCTTGATCCCTGCGCATACAGGTTGTGTCAATAAAGTTGCTCTTTCAAACGCTAATGTTATTTAAGAGCAGCAGATTCGTTCCTTTCGATGTTACTGCATTTATAGAAATTAAAATCACAGGGATGACGCCTTAGTTATATAAAAAAGTTATTTTAAATTAGGTGTTTTTTTTTTTAAGATACCAAATAAGTATAATTTTGCTATTTCTATGTGGGAAGAAGGACAGGTCTTTCAAGTTCAATAAACCCTTTATCTGAGCAACACGCCCCCCTTACAAATGTCAGGAGAAATGGAGGGTGGAGAATTGCATAAATAGTACTTGGTTTTCATTTATCTCCCGTTCAAGGCAGTTGTGCAAAGGTCTGGTCTGGTCTCACTATCGCTTAAAATTACGTATTAAGTACAAGTTTATAACATGGGGACTTTCACAAAAATCCTGTTAGCAAGTATATGTGTTGCCTTCATAGCCGTCAAGTGGAGTGCACCTAGTTTCAATCCAGGTAAGACAGATGCAGCTGCAATATAAAAGTCTTTGTATATGTATGCTCTTGTAAAGTATAGGCATTTCTGTCTATAGGCCTATAGTTGTTAGTATTTTATTTTTGTATTTGGTCACTTTAACATCTGCAGACTTGGAGTTGTTGCCTACTGGCAATGGTGTGTTTCACCTACAGGGGGTAATATTAATATATAGTGTTATTGGTTGACAAAACATTGTGAAACTCTTTAAGAAAAAACAACAATAGTAGTAAAAATAATAAGAAAATAATAATAATCTTAGACTCTCAAAATAAAATCACAGCAAGAAAGCCCCCACAATGAAATAACCAGCTCTCATGTAAAATAACACAGTCCTGACCACACAGATAAGAAAATCAAAACTAACCATCAAATAATGGGCAGGTAGATTTTTACAAACTGACATTCAGGAAATTATTTGCATGCATTCCTTTGGATATTTGGCAAAAAATATGCAAATGTTTGTTCTTCATGAATTTGTTCAGTGTTATTTGATTCTAAGCTTACTGACAGAGGTTAACCCTCCTGTTATGTTCGTTTCTCAGGAACAGCAATGATGTTCCCGGGTCAATTTGACCCGGGGCATGTTTAATTATCCAGAAGTGTCAGAAACCAAAAAATCCCAATGAACATTGTTTATATCTCATTATTAACTCCATTACTAACCATTTCAATCAATATTACTGTAATGGTGTTCTTTACCTCTCACAGATCATGGTTCAATGAGGATAATTCACTCGTTTTTCATTAAAAATGCATGTTAAAACTTTTTTTAATGTACTTTGGAAAGACCTACATATAAAATACAAGAGTTTTACATGACATTAATTTTTTTTAATTTTATTTTACATTTTTAAATTTTTTTATGGAGTGATGTTGATAAATTAACAGGAGACACCTCTTCTGTTCATCCAGTGTGACTATAGGGCCTGTGTTATAGAGTAGTGGAAGTTGCTCTACCCACTTGTCCCACACTGTCCTAATAGCTGCCTGCTTTTCTCTTGTCTCTCTCTCGTCTGACAGCCCTTGTCTCTCGATTATCAAATCGGATTACTCTGGAGAAAATATGAAAAGTCTCCGGGGACATGGTGGCACGAAATATAGCCCTGCCTGTCTCTGCATCCCACAGACTGGCTGTTAATTCACCCTTTGACTTATAGACCCCAGCCAGGATGAGGACCCCCAGATATGCATGTAAATGCATTTTATCCTGCTCCTTCCACTTTTATTTCGAGAACGATTTTCTGTATTGAGTTGGGCATGACCAGCTCAAAAGCTGACTTGATGTCTGTCACACGAGTCACTGTCATCCTAGTGGGCCCTGGCACTGTCTTTATTATGTTTTCTGCAGACAGTTTTGCTTGAAGTATATTTGGAGATGAAGACCACTGTATTTCACCATTTTTTGATGTGAATGTCTTGCTTGGAGGAATATGAATAGCAGTTTCCTCATTTGGTTCATAATCAGAATCATCAGACTCAGAATTGACCTCAAGATGGTCTTCATCTTCAGACAAATCCTCCACTATTTCACTGTCATGATCAAAGATGAGTTACAGAGCCTCCAGGGTTGTCACCTGTTTACTTCTGCTGCTCATTTTGTAAAGCTCTGACAGAGAGTATATCATATGTAGCTACAGAATGTAATGTTGGTAGCTACATATGCATACATAACCCATGTTGAGTGTCCACTCAATGTGGGTGGAGCTTGCCCACGGGAACAGAAAAGGTTCCCGTCAAAAGTCATAACATCACCTGCATTCTCGCACTTTACAGATGAGGTGTAGAGAATAGGGAGAGGATGTGTGTGTGTGTGTGTGTGTGTGTGTGTGTGTGTGTGTGTGTGTGTGTGTGTGTGTGTGTGTGTGATTGGGGTGAAATATGTCTCAGAGTTGCAAAGAAACAAATAGTATTTGACACTTTTGACCCCTTTTAGCCTCCACTTTGACTGCCGGGTCAAATTGACCCGAACAGTATCTATGTAATATAAACATGCAGGGGGGGTTGCAAATATTCGAAATGAACCATTTAAATTTTATATGTCGATTACACTTATTAAGCCAAGCAGAAGAAGTTTCATACCCAAAAAATACTTTTAACTATTTTTTTTTTTATTTTTTAACTTTAAAACGGGTCAATTTGACCCGCAACATAACAGGAGGGTTAATTGATATAACTTGACAATGTTTTGGGGATAGCTGATTTGAGACAGGGAGTCATTCGTGGAATTACAGTGGGTACGGAAAGTATTCAGACCACTTTAAATTGTCTTTGTTTCATTGCAGCCATTTGCTAAAATCGAAAAAGTTCATTTTATTTCTCATTAATGTACACTCAGCACCCCATCTTGACAGAAAAAAACAGAAATGTAGAACTTTTTGCAAATTTATTAAAAAAGAAAAACTGAAATATCACATGGTCATAAGTATTCAGACCCTTTGCTGTGACACTCATATTTAACTCACATGCTGTCCATTTCTTCTGATCCTCCTTGAGATGGTTCTACTCCTTCATTGGAGTCCAGCTGTGTTTAATTAAACTGGATGGACTTGATTAGGAAAGGCACACACCTGTCTATATAAGACCTTACAGCTCACAGTGCATGTCAGAGCAAATGAGAATCATGAGGTTGAAGGAACTGCCCAAGGAGCTCAGAGACAGAATTGTGGCAAGGCACAGCTCTGGCCAAGGTTACAAAAGAATTTCTGCAGCACTCAAGGTTCCTAAGAGCACAGTGGTCTCCATAATCCTGAAATGGAAGAAGTTTGGGACGACCAGAACTCTTCCTAGACCTGGCTGTCCAGCCAAACTGAGCAATCGTGGGAGAAGAGCCTTGGTGAGAGAGGTAAAGAAGAACCCAAAGATCACTGTGGCTGAGCTCCAGAGATGCAGTAGGGAGATGGGAGAAAGTTCCACCAAGTCAACTATCACTGCAGCCCTCCACCAGTCGGGGCTTTACGGCAGAGTGGCCCGACGGAAGTCTCTCCTCAGTGCAAGACATATGAAAGCCCGCATAGAGTTTGCCAAAAAACACATAAAGGACTCCCAGACTATGAGAAATAAGATTCTCTGGTCTGATGAGACCAAGATTGAACTTTTTGGCATTCATTCTAGCGGTATGTGTGGAGAAAACCAGACACTGCTCATCACCTGCCCAATGCAATCCCAACAGTGAAACATGATGTGGCAGCATCATGCTATGGGGGTGTTTTTCAGCTGCAGGGACAGACTAAACTGTCTAAAATTATTCAAAATTCTGAAGTATACTCACATCATGGGCTACAAGCTCCACATTGCAGTGTGGCCTGTAAAATTGAGACCGTGCTGCCGCAACTACATGGTCCACACTGCAATATGTACCGTGTAAACTTATCATGTGACTGTTTGGGTGGTTGGATGCCATACATGCCTACTGTTCTGCACTGAACAAACAAGCTGTATATCAATAAAGAGGTTTATGAAAGTTTTATGTTTCCCTTGGGGAAATTTAGGAAAGGAAGCACAAACTGAGCGAGTAATTGGTGATAATCTGACATGCTTTCCCCTTGTGACTGAGGCCTTACCAGAGAGAGAGAGAGAGAGCACAGCATTTGTCCACATTGTGAGGATGCAGTGTACAAGCGAGTTTCCACAAGTAATGAAATGATATGGTTTGAGTCAGTGGGGGTGGTGTCTGCACATAAAGTTATCAACAATTACAACATTATATCACCCAATGAAAAAAAATCTGCTACCAAACCTGATACTGTAGCTTAATGAAGAAAATAATTTGACATTTGATTTGAGTACATTTTACAAACATAGATTCTTGCAAGTCAAGTTTGCTCAAGTTCAATTTTGAAACTTTAAATTCATATGTTTATGTAAGATTAACATATGCACAGTAATATTTACTTCATTATCTCTTTATCTACTGGCACAAATACCTAATACCAGTGTTGCATCTGTCGTGATACCATTTATGAGTATGTCTTACCTTTTTGTGTGTATCGTCTGTCCATTGGTGTGTATCAAATAAAAACTGTGTGACTTTGTTCCAGAATCTCTCAGAGGTGCCAGGGTATTGGTGACTGGAGCCAGTACGGGCATTGGTGAACAAATGGCATATCATTATGCCCGCTTTGGAGCCCAGTTAGTTATTACAGCAAGGAGGGAGAAAGTGTTACAGCAGGTCAGTGAACTTTACAACATTCTGTATTTGGTATCAAGCCTAAAACGAATACACGTATGCACCAATGAATGCATCATCTACCACTTGGTTGAAGCGTTCTATGTTCACCATGTCATATTCATAGGAATCTAGTCAGACAGAAAACAATAATAAAGAATTAATAAAGAGTTAATAAAAATATTTTCAGTTGGTTGAAGTATGAGTATAAGGTCAAAGGTGTTTTCTATATTCTTTTCTGCAGCTGCATTGCACAGTTAAACTATTCCTTCTGGTCTCTGCTTATAGGTGGCAGAGAAGTGCTTGAGTTTGGGAGCCCAGAAAGCACTTTACATAGCAGCAGACATGGGCAGCGAGTCAGACCCCGAGAAAGTGGTAGATTTTGCTCGGGAAAAGCTTGGAGGGTTGGATTACCTGGTTCTCAACCACATTGGCCCGAGCCCCTTCAGCATGTGGGAGGGAAATGTCGAACACGTCAGGTGGCTGATGAAGGTAATGCAGCATTTTGATGGTCTATCAGCACATTAAATGAGGGAAATGCACTGATCTCTGCATGTGTGTGTGTGCGTGCGTGTGTTTGTGTACTTTTGAAAAGGTGAATTTCTTCAGCTATATTCAGATGGCTTGGAAAGCTTTGGACTCCCTCGAGCAAAGCAAAGGGTCACTGGTGATTGTTTCATCACTTCTAGGTAGGTTTGTCACAGGATCTTTATACACCTGTTGATAACAGCAAACTACAAAACATGTATTGATTACATCATCATTATATATCATATATTATACATATATATATATTAACTCTGTTTTATAGCACGTTTCATAACAAAATTACAAAGTGCTTTCAAAGGAAAAGAAAAACGAAAATAAAGAATAAACCAAACTATGTTGAAAACATGTTGATAAATGTGAAGTTTCAATGTCCATTTTTGAACTTGCCGTTGGCAAAACAATGATAACTCAAGGTCTATTTTGTAGCTGCTCTGGATCTTTTGATCAAATCACATGAACTTCATTAGCAGATTGGAATTTTTAAGCATTTTAAGGACCAGTGTCACTTTTTTTTTTTTTACCAGTCCTTGAAGTGCTCAGAAGAAAATTAACTACTACTTTACATTTGGTATAAAACTCCATCTTCTGAGGAATATCATGTGATATGATTGAACGCTCGAGAACACCTACTAAATGGACGTCAAGCTGAGGTTTAAATTTTGTTCTTACCTCAACCCCACGAAAGTTCTTAACTTATATGTGCAGTAGACACTAGTTGACATCAAATCTATTAGTACAGACATTTTTAAATGAGGCCCAAAAAAGGCCACAATAGAGTCTTATATTTCACAACTGACAAAAGTGTCTTGGAACAGCTGGCTCTAATAGTATCTGATGCTTCACAGGTAAAATGCCCAGTCCCTTCGTGGCACCGTATACCTCAACAAAATTTGCGGTGAACGGTTTCTTTGGGGCCCTTTACCATGAGCTAGCTATGAGGAAGAGTAATGTGTCCATCTCTATATGTACACTGGGGCTCATTGATACTGATTCTGCCATGGAGAAAGTCAGGTTGGTTAAATCTATATGCAAATTTATCTGGCATCATTAATATTATTTGTGTAGATTTTACTCTGTGGTACCCACAATGGTTAAGTGAAGTATTTTTTCTGTATCCTAGGGGAGTCACTGATGTACCAGCATACCCTGCCACAGATGCAGCCTTGAACATCATCATTACAGGAGCTACAAGACAGCCAGAGCTCTTCTACCCTTGGTTCACCCACATTGTGAATCTAAGCAAAGACTGGATCCCTTCTGCCACAAGTTATATCATCCAGAACTCCTACAAATACGATCCATGAAAAATATTTATCTGTAGTGCTGTTATACATTTTTTCAATCAAATACATGGACATATCATGAATTTCTATCCGTCTATCTATCTATATAATAGGATTAGAGATTTGGCATCATATTTATAATGTAAGGATATACACAGTATAGATCCCCTTCCCAAATTTAGCCTTGATATTGTGGTTCACCCAGATTTTTTGCCCTAATCTTTAACTTTCCATTTGGGAAATCATTTACCTCACAGGCAAATGGATCAGGTTACTATATATAACAAACTGGACCTTGTCCTCCTTTCCTCATCTTGCTTTTGGGAGAGGTCCAGTTCTATAAAGTCCACAGGGGAGAAAAGCTCATGGTTTGGGTTGTTTCCTCATGGCCTACCTCAAAGAGATTAAAAAGGGGTTAGTTCCTGTCTGCAGCGGTCATGGACAGTGCAATCCACCACCAGCTACTGCACCAACAGATATCAGGTGCAAATTCAATAAAAAAACACCTATTTTACCACTCAAAAGACGACACAGCGGGAGAATGTCCTGCCTGCAAGTCACACCAGGAAAAGGAAGATGCTGAAGAACAGGAGACACTTCTTCTTCCTCAAGTGATATTCAGTGGTGGTTGGAACATCAGACTTTTCACATTACAGAACCTCTGTGGTAAAAGTGACAAACATGGTACACTCAAAAAGTCATTCAGGGGACATTACTCCATTGGTTCATTAAATTCAAATTCAGTGATTTAATCAAACTTTTTGAATGCAAACATAATACCACTCTAATTTCTGCATCTTACAACTGTAACTAATTTAATTTCCAGTTTCTTTGTTCATTAAAAAGAAAATAGGGCTGTACAATTAATAAAAAATATTATCAAAATCACAATATGGCCAAGTGCAATATCCAGCTTACACAACCTGCAATCTTTTTTTGATAAAGGTAAAAAAGTGTCACAACATACCATAAATTGAGCATTGTGGTGCTAAAGAGACGCCCGGCCTACAAATCATATTCTCCAGATGTAAGGTAACATGTTTGTTTGGTACATGCCCAAACAAAAATCACATCATCATCATCATTTTTTTAATTTTTTGTTTTTTTTAGTAAAAATGATATTGCAATATCTGTCAAAAATAATCATGATATGATCTTTTTTTGGATACCGTTCAGGATTAATAAAAAACGAAATTCAAGTTGTGTTAACTCAATTTGTCTGATGAGTTTGTGGCATATTTTTTTGCCTTTATTTGACAGGATAGGTGGGAGGTGACAGGAAACGAGGAGAGAAAGGTTCCCTGGCTCGAACTCAAACCTGAGATGTTGTGATCAGGGTATAAAGTGTGTTTCTTAAACATTAGGCCACCAGGACACCCCATAACCAGTTTCACTGAGGTCCAAAAGGAAATTCACTGCACAAAGAACAATTATAAACTCTGCAACAACTGATTACTAAAGCATTATCAGTTGAATGCTTATTAAGACTAATTGGAACAATCTTTGAACATCCAAACTTAGATTTATTTAATTTAATTAAAACATTCAGTCATGCCTCAATACCATACTTACTGAGGAAGAGGTTTTAACCTGAATGGAACAATGCTTTGAATGTCCACATGAGGGCAGTAGTACTAAAGTAGTGAAGTGAGATTACTTCCTATCCACAGCAACCAGTGAAGTCCATTCCCTATTGCGAAAAGATCTGAAATGGCAGAGCATCATGCATTCATAGCAAACTGGTTTGAATTTTTTGGTCTCAAATACAAACGTCTGTGCTTGAAAGAAAATGGCAGGGTCTGTGCTCACAGATTTACCTCATTTTTATTTATTCATTTAATGCATGTTAAACCCCCATCAGCATACTACTCCTAACCCTCCCTGTTCCTTTTCCTGTCTTCACTGTTCTCCACCCCTGGATTCCTCCCCATCTCCATTCTTCTCATTTAGTTTCATCTTTCCAAAGCAGGCCACAGTAGGCGTTGCAGACTTCCTACAGAGCAGCACTTTCTCAGTGGGTTCCTTTGTGTCTTTGCTCATCATCTCCAAAAGCACCGCAGGCTTCCCATGAAACTGTTGGCTCAATCCATCCTGGTGGTCTTTTCTTTATTGTAATACACCCTATAGGTTGTACCCTGCTGATAGAGCAGTTTTCTTCTACTGTATACCCAGAATACCCAGAGTGAGTTGTCATTGTCAGAAAGAAATAAAGAAAGAAAGAAAGAAAGAAAGAAAGAAAGAAAGAAAGAAAGAAGGCCTGACTAAATCTTATAGTCTGATTTGAAAATTTGGTAAACAAAAAGAAAAGCAATTTCTCCTGGATACATATAAGTGATTCTCCGAGCGAGAAGTGGCCTTGAATCTGTAATAAAACTTGGCACTCTGCTGTTTTCTTGTGTTGCTTGGATTGATAGGACTGACGGGGAGAAGCCATTGGAATGCATCTTCTGTCTTGACACTCTTGATGATTTGAGAGGATTTTGAAGATGGTATAATCTCCCTGCAGATGTTGTGGAAAGAAAAAAAATCTCTCCCTTCCTCCCGCTCCTTCTGTGTCTTTTTCTGTGACACACACACACACACACACACATACACACACACACACACACATACACACACACATACAAAAATGGTGGGGCCTCCTGGGGAGCAGAGCCTGCATGGCCTGGGAGAACAGCCAGAAACACCTGCAACAGATTAGTGCTCCTAATGCTAGGTAATAAATCCTCTCACCCTTCTCTAGCATCTCCATCTCCATGGATCTTATAGGCTGAGGAGCATCCACCCACAACACTGACTATAACACACACACATGCACATAAACACACACACGTGCACATAGACACACACGCACAAATGCACCTATACAGTATAGCATAAACACTGAAACCTTGATGCATCCATCCATATATTTGTATTATCCTTCTCAGTTGTTATCAACACCCACGCATGCTGCCAATTAAACCACATACTTACATTATAGCTGTCCTATTGCTTCAGTATCGTGGAGGTTTTCCCCAGGGTTTAGACTGGCCTCTATATCAAGATCAAACAATTTCATTATGGCTGCAAACAGTCAAGGCCAAGACCAAAGCTGAGGTTGGCTGCTTTACTGACTACACATAAAACTTGAAAGGTGGCAGACTGATTGGCCATTTGGGCCAATGCTTACAGAGGTTTGTAATGGAAGTTGAATTCTGCTTTAATATCCGTGATACAGCATATTATTTCATCTCCATGTTGATGGATAGAGAAAGACAGTCTCTGTGTGTGCTACAATAGTAAAATCAAATGACATGTAAAATATGTCTATAAACCTTTTCCACATAGTCTTGAGTATGTCCTCAGTTTTATATTTGCCCACAGAGTTTGCTGATGCAGCAGAAATGTCATGTTTCGGATCATAAATAGTTACCTATCCATGGAAATGGCACAGTACACCTCAACCATCATGCACCAGTCCCATTTTATGATTCTTCCTTGTCCTACTTCTTTGAGCATAAAGAGCCCTGCTCCACAAATCATTATCCAGCTTCATCCACCTACTATCATTTTTTGTCTCAACTGTTCTGTTCTCTAATAAAGATGTTTAGTCAGTAAAGGAATATTGCAACATTTTGTTAAATGCACATATTTGATTTGTTACTGAGTTACTGTAGATGAGAGGATTGATATTGCTTTCATGTCTGTGCAGTAAAAGTTACCTAATCATAGCATAAAGACTAGTTACATGCTGTAGTCCCTGCTGGTTGCCAAGCAACTGGTCCCAGATAAGAAATAGTCAAGCACAAAACTCCCACCTAAAACAGAAAATTATCCTGTTTATGCCTCTGTTTTGTACAAGTTTAAAAAAAAACAAAACAAGATATAAAGTATTAATTGGTGAGTTTCAGAGGTGCTGAATCTTTTTGCTAAGCTAACTGGCTAGGGGCTCCAGCTATAGATTTAAATGACAGATATGAGAGTTGTGTAAATCTTCCTATCTAACTCTTGATAAGAAAGTGAATATGCATATTTTCCATAATTTCAAACTTTTCCTTAAATGCTTTCACTAAATAACCTACTGTAAACCATTTCACAATGATCTGATATTGTTTTAAAGCTGCAGTACTTACTGAGTTGCAACACTGAAGCATGTATGTAATATGTATGTACAATAGTAGCTTGTAACATGATGTTACTGAATAAAATGAATATGTGAACATACTGTATAATGCAGGCACTGATATTTAAGCTACTGATAAAAAAGCAATAAATATTTATATCAAATTATCTGTAGTGTAAATGTTACCTAAAATCAAATTACATCCATTTATTGGCTCTTCAACTTGAAACCAGCCATTGATCTGCGTAGTTGTGTGAGGTGATTAATTTTGAAAAGAATGTTAATCTTCCTGAATACCGAGCTTGTGCATGACCTCTGAAAAGTTTTCACAAAACATTGAGCTATGATAACAAAAGGAGAGAGTGAGCGAGAGAGACAGAGAAGGGGGGGATGAAAACCTATGAAAGGAAGCGTCAGTGTGAATAAAAACTGTGGGTGTGAGAGGTGGCTGAGGTGGCCCTGTGACCCCTGACCTCCTTCCCCCAGGTCCATTCAGAGCAGCACAATGGTTGACACCTGTGTCCTTTCAATACTGGCACTATTATTGTTTACATCAGCCAGTGGGAGAGAGAGGGAAAGACAGAAAGAGGCCAGAGGTGCTGTGAAGCAGGGTGCACCAGCCTCATGCCAACCCCCCCCCCACCCCTCCACCCTTCCCCTCTCTCTTTCAAAGACAGGTGCCTTCCTATCTCTCTCTCTCCTTCCTTCTCTCCCTCTCCCCCTCTCTCGCTCTCTCTGTGTCTGCCAATCTCTTCTCTCTAATTAATTTAGATAACTCCAAACACATCGGCGGAAGGAGAGGATCCACAAAGAGGACAGACAGGGTGTTTTTACATCCTGTACTTAATGGTCTGACATCGCTCTATTGCTGCTCTTCTGTATCAGCATTAACACAGAGGGCATCAGATAAAGTTAAGGGGGGAATGTTCAGGATCTTCACACCCACGTGGTTTGCAGAAAAAAAACACTTTCAACTCCTAAAAATAGTTGCAGAGCATTTTCTTGTTTGATATTTTGGCACCTGCAGAAACAAGACAGAACAATTGGCAGCTGTAATTGTCCAAAATCAACATCAAAAAAATGAAACAATCCTAGGTTATGTGCATGGTTTCACAGCTGGAACGGTTTCAGTTGCATCTCATATGATAAAATATATACAGAGATTTGTCTGTGTGTAAGCCTTTAATGACGTTCACAGGACAATCCATTCGTTATGTTCTTGCCATTTATCCCTCCCTTGCTGATCAGGCTGGTGGGGAGAGTCACAGGGAGCATGGGTGGCAGGCTGGGGGTTACATGAATTCTTCTTTTTTTTTTTCACTGGGGGAGAGAACGCCCAATTAACAAAGGATAAGAAGTGAACCGTAAACACCCTCAACAAGGCCCAACAAACCTACAAGAACAAGAGCTGTCTCTCTCTCTCTCGCTCTCTTTCTCTCTCTCTCTTTCTCTTTCTCCCTCACCCCCCTCTGCTGACCACCCGCCCTCCTCCTCCTCTTCCCTCCTCTTGCTCACTCACTCTCTCTTCCACTTCCCTCACAAAAGGAAGGCTCAGAGCTTACAAAGTGCCAATTAACACTGAATGTTTGCCCCTCGCACCTCCCTCTCTGAACTGCTGACAGCTCTGGTGTTTGGGTTAATACCAAAGGCCTGCAAAGAATTATAATTCTCCTCCTTGCCCCATCCCCCCTTCTCTCCCTCTCCTATCCTTTTATTTTGTTTCCAATGGGGTGGTTTTACAGTTCAATGCACAGTCAAAGGGTGATATAAAATGACTTTCCAAAGAATTTCATTTAGGGAGAAGAGGGGCTGTGTTGCATTGGGGCAGCCAGGGGCAGAACCGGGGATAGGGGGGGACCCTGGTGAGACAGAGACAGAGAAGGAGCGGCAACTATAAATTAATAGTGAAAGGTAGTGAAAAGATTTGTATCAAAATATTTGCATCATGTGTTGATTATGCTTTTTTACAAGCATAAAATGATTATTCACTCAAATTTCTGTCACTGACGCAGATATTTATGAGTTATCACATTCTGGTTGCCATATCTTCCTCTCTCATCAGCACTTTGTATGCAAAAAATGCAAACCTGACTCTAATTTACACATAGGTCAACAAACACACACACACACACACACACACATACCCTTTCTCACCCATTGGAACTGTAGGTCCCACTTAAGATGAAGATAGCAGCGTGGGTCATTTATCACAGGCAAGGCTGATGGCTGTGCTATGCCTGTTTTTCTCCCTTGTAAACTCCAATAAATCAACCTACTGAATAAAAGAGTGGCCAATGAGAAGAGGTGAGAGGGTTAAACTCTGGGAGAAACAGAGACCACTAGACTCTTTAAGGGAGCTTCTGCCTGCACTCAATTCCCTGCCCAAACTGGGTCTGCCTTGACAATTTATGACCTCTTGGGACCCAGTCTATACTCTCCTCTTTCTTTACTTTGGGATGAGGTCTCCTGTTAAAATGGGTTATCCTTGGGGATGAAGCAAAGTTTGAATTGGATTTTGCTTCCCTCGGAAAAGGCCTCATAGATCCTGCTAGATCACAATATAGTATGGACACAATATATTACTTGCATTAAAAGGAAAAGTTCAGCTTCTATTTGCTTTTTAATGGTGAGTTCGATGAAAAAGATTGATGCAACTCATTTTTACTGTCTGTTAAATATAAGGCCACAGCCAGTAGCTGGTTAGCTTAGCTTACACAAATACCACAAGCAGGGAAATAAAAGTGACATTTTACACATGGGTTTTCGTTTAAGCTTTAACATGTTAATTAAACAGCTTTACAGGTGCTGGTAGGTGGATATTTTTCACTTTTGAACAGAGGAAAAATTGTTGTTTCCTCCTTTTTCCAGTCTTTATGCTAAGCTAAGCTAGCTGGCAGTTGAATCCAGTTATATATTCACTATAGAGACAAGAGGGTGTAGAAGGCAAGTAGCACTGGTGGTGTGGAACCAAGCCAGACTGGCTTTATTTACATTCAAGTAAGGGGAGCTGAGCAGAGAGCTGACATGACCTGACACGGTTCATGGTTCCACTAGTAGGGCTGGCTGTGCCTCCACCTCAAGCCCGGGACCCTGGGGTCAAAATTCTCTGCAGCTTCTCCAAGATGAAGGCGGCTGGAGAAACATGTGACTCTGGCCTCTGTTTTAAATCCTGCATTCTAGGATTTACTTAAGATAAGGGGAGCGCAAAATGGGAACTTATAACTTGAGGCGATAGATGAAGAATTCAAGTGGGAGTAAAAAAAAAAAAAAAAGTATGTATGCACAAGGAATCAGATTTCCACATTTCCAGACATATGATCGAGCTGCAGTATATCATTTTTATCTGAAGATTTATTTGGAAACAGGTGCTCCTCCTCTGGCTGAGCTGCCAGGCACTGAAGGAGCACTCAGTCTCCTCTCTGTAACATCTGATTCACATGAACTATAATTTCTGCTTGCCAAATGACAGATCCAAAGGTCAGTGATGTGGCTGTGTCAAATGAGGGTCGTGAGAAAAGCAGAAAGGAGCACGTGCCTAAAATTAGATGAATGTCAAAATTTGCTCCGCTTCTTTCTCAAGAACAGAAACATGTGAGAGGAGTCACTTTGCTCTAAGTGCAATTGCAGGTCTCTCAGTGAAACAGAATTTCCTCTTTACTTCATTTCAACATTCTTCTCCCCCCCCCGAATCTCTCTTCCTTTTATTCCTCCCGAATCCATAGGAATTTCATTCGATGAGACCGTGATGTGAGTGGTGTGTGCATGTCTGGAGTCTCTGTGACCCCATCAGCGCTGAGCAGAGCGGGGAAGAACAGAGTCGACTGGCCACGGGAGCCGAAAGCCCTGTGGGACCCAGATTCTGGCCCAGGATCCAGGACCGTTCTGCACCACATTGGATCTTGGGCTGTAACTCACCCTCTGTCTGTGGTTTGGGATGGTGTGGAGGTAGGGGTGAATAGCAGGTCAGCCATGGAAAAGTTTGCTTTATTGTCTGTCTAAGAGAATGAAGGATAGAGGGAAGAGAGGGAGAAAAAGAGAGATAGAGGGATGGTAGGAGGTGACGGTGGATGGGAGAGGAGGGAGGTTTGGTGGTTGGGCGAGAGAGGAGCAAAAGAGGGAGGAAAAGGATTGAATTAAAAAGAAGGACAGATAAAGAGGGTTTGACATGAAGGGAGATGGAGAAAAAAAATGTGTAAAGTCTGTAGGTAGAGAGGTGGACACCTCAAATTCCATATGTCATTCTCCTTCATCTGTGATTTTCAGCTTTTCCATATGGCAGACTGAAAAAACGCTTCCGCTCAGCAGAATGGCTGTAAACACATAGCTATGTTTAAAGCGGAGCCAATACGCTTGACACAGTATTTGTATTAAGCAGCGGATCAAACGCAGCTCCTCCAGTATGTATGCGTTCTGCACTATAGGTGAAGGGCTCATGAAAGCTATAGTGAAGTGAGTGCACTTGACAGTTTTGAAGTGCCCGTACAGAATAGCACTGATAGGGACACTCACACACAATGAGGAGAATACGAAACTATCATGCACATAAGCGGATTTGTAGAGTTTTCTAGGTTATCAAACGAGATGATTTCTACCAGATTTTGGGTGTCAAAGTTCTTCACTGAAAGTGATTGATGAGTGCTCTGTAATTGTCCATTGTGAGGAGATGTCAGAGGGAGACGGCATGTCACCTCGCAGTGAGAGTAAAAGAGCCGGCAAATGGAAGTGATTACATCTAATATTCTCCATCTGGGAGTGATTGCCTCAGAAGACGAGTTTCAAAGAGGAGTACGGCAGGGAGAAAAGAACGAGGCAACAGTAATTTGCACAGGATTTACAAATCTCCTGAATCGAATTTGGGAATCTTTGTGCACATCTTGTTCTATTCCCTCAAGACAATCACTCATGAAATGCACGCACACATGCATAAACAGCTCTACACAAATAACTCACACTGGTATATTACACAGATGCGTTCTCGGATGG
Source organism: Seriola lalandi dorsalis (assembly GCF_002814215.2). Lineage (NCBI taxonomy): Eukaryota > Metazoa > Chordata > Actinopteri > Carangiformes > Carangidae > Seriola > Seriola lalandi. The sequence goes on along the minus strand of NW_019524955.1, from coordinate 324,121 downwards.
AGATAACATGTTGCAAAACCTCTCACAATCACAGAGAATCAAGTTGTAATATTCCCTGCAGCAAGTCGGCTTTTGAGGCTCACACATCAATACTCAATATATTTCACTGTCTGTCTGCGAGCAATCACAAACCACCCAAGAAATGGTTGCCAGTGTGTCAGAGCAGAACTGGAGCCAGGTCAGAAGTGATCAAAGACTCCTGAAGAGAGAGAGAGGGGGGGTTATCTGGTCCCAATTACATTCAATCATGGGAAATTGGCAAAGTGCAACACGAGAGAGAAGATCTTCATGATGAGAGCAGGAGGCCAGATGAGCCGAGGTGGTCCGCCGACATTTCTGACTTCACAGAGAAGATGGGAAAATGAAGATTGGGACTCTAGTCAAGATTATTTTCCCCTTATTTTATTTGGAGTATTTTCTCTACCTTGCTGTGTTGTGGGTCTCAGTGACACTGACCTACTATTTTATTTTCACTCTGAATTTTTCATAGTTGGTCTACATGGATAAATGAAAAGAACGTCAACATGATGTTGACTGCAGAAGAAATGAAAAAAAAAACACTTTGAAGAGATAAAAGTGGATAAAACCTGACAAACCAGAACTACATGTATGTAATAAAAACAATATAATAAAAGCTGCATTTGAGTTATAGACCTAAACACCACATTAAAAACAATATGTTATATGTATATGCATGACTATTTTTCATCATCAGTTACACAATGACAAAAGACCAATAATGCTCCTTTACACAGACGATTTAGGGGTCGACATTAATAATCTTTGTGGTACTTTGATGGAGGCTTAATATCAGTTTGGTCTCTGTGCATTCAGTTTACACACTAGTCCAGTGGCTACCCACTACGTACAGGAACTGGAGTTGAAATAATAATAATTATTATTATAACTTAAAAGGTTATTTACATATTGTATATTGGGGTCACACTACATTCAGCAATCACCATGGTTAGGGTTAGGATAGGACTTAATGCAGTCATTGGGGATGAGGTTGTGTTCACTGCTGATAGTCAACACATCCAAACTGCAGCCTGGCTGTTTGTTAAACCACAACATCTTGTTTTCTTTTTCTACACAGGTAAAATACATATAAGATGTAATTATAAAATGTAACTTGTGGATATGGAGCTGGACTGAGCAACAAAAGTCAAGTAACATGTAGTATGACTAATTACTTTGCTGGAAAATAACATGTCTTTCTTTTCTTTTTTTTATGAGAAATGTGTTAAATGTTTCAACCAACTCAACCATTACTGCCATTAAAATGTTCTGTTACCTAAACTATGAGCGTGACTCCTTCATTAATGGGTTCACAATAAGGGAGATCAGGACATGAAAACTATTAAGAATGAAGGATTTAAATAATTAGCTGTTGATAGGCATGACAATGTCTGATAAGTTAAGGAAACTTTAAAAGATGATCAAGCTCAAACAAAGGCTCCTCTTTGTACACAAAGGCATTGAACAGACTACATTTCCCCACTTAATGAATGCTGATAAAGTGAGAGGAGATAACCAAACAGGCATAACAAAAGGGATTTCTCTCACTGAAGGTTTCACTCTGATTTGTCAAGTAGTTCCTTCTCCCCTCTGATTGGTCAGGAGCGCTCGCCAAAGAATGCCAACAAAAAAGTGACCCTCCAGTGAGCACCTCCTCCCTCAAATCCCTCCATCCCCCACCTCACCCTCCCTGCTCCGTGTCCCTGACCCATCCCCCCTTCCTTCTACCGGCCACCCCTCCCCAACCCTTCTCCTCTACCACCTCTCTCCCTCCCTCTACCCTCTCTCTCGTTCTCTCCCAGTTGCCTCACGGCTTGCTGTGACCCATCTTGCACCTCCCGAAGCCCACAACAGACGCTTGGTGTGTGAAGAAGGTCAGGAGTTCAGGCTTGGCTGAGGCTCCATCCCTCCCTCTGCACAGAGGAGGCCTGCCCTGCGGGTTTATAATTATCTGCCGTTGGCATTCAGCGCAGGTTCAAGCACAGTGCAAGCGCTGGCACCAGCGTGGGGGGATGCGCTTGGCTACACACTTGGTGATTAGTTGTCCCTAATTGTCAGTTCCTTGTTCCTTTTTACCTTTCTCTCCCTCTCCCTGTATCTCTCCCCCTTTACCAGTTAGAGCATCAACATAAAACTCTGCACTTGGTTTATTGCCCCCCCGCCCAAAAAAAAAGAAAAGAAAAAAATTGTATTTCACTGTTCTTTGGATCAGTCTTGCAACATTTTATAATTCCTCTCACAAAAAGCAAATGCCTTCTTTCTGGCATCTGGTTCCTTCTCACAGATTCATACATCCCACAACTCTGATCAGTGTTCTACATTTGGACTGACAAGAACACGCCGTGCCCGGCTATCAATGTGTCCTCTCACTGGCACACAGGTAATATTTAAATAGTTGGAAATCCTTTATTCTTGACCCAGTGTGGATGATTAATGGATGCTGTTTTATGTCCCATTGCCTTTTATGATAAATTTAAATGTGTAAGTTACTAATTCAAGGTTGTCTATAAAATCCTTCCAAGGCAAGAGATGAGGAGAACAAAAGTTATACATCCTTCACAGATGGTCTGTATGAGCCACAGTCACTGACATGGGAAAACCAGGTGGCCTTGAAGTTGCTGTATTCTTGTCTACATGTGTTTATGTCTTCCACCAAAATAACTATTCTTCACACTCACCTTAAAGTTGTGGTGTTTTTTGTTTTGTTTTGTTTTTTGCATGCTTTAGTCCATTCCGGCTATCTTCAACATTAAAACGAACACGACTCTTTTTTCTCAAATGTTGCATACAGACTTTATCTTGTGTTCACTGCAGGTTTTAACCCGTTTTGTGGAGTAACTGAGTCGGTTCCACTCAGAGGTGAATGTGTGCTTTCCATCAGGCATTTATATTGGCATTGACAGGCAGTTTGATAAATGACATTGGATAAATCCATTCCTCAATGCCTTCAGAGATGTCTCCGCGCCATTAGTCACTCACACTAGAGATCTCTGCAAGAGTCCATCATTGCTGCTCTGAGAAACACATCTGCAGACCTTGAGACAGACCCTGAAATGGGCTGACAACTGAACCAATACTGTTGGGGGCTGCTGGGGGAAAAGAAAGAGAGGAACAGCAGTCAGGCAGATGTGGGGCCTGGATGGCTGCCAAGCAGCGCCCTGTCATCCTACAACAGACCCTTCATCTCAATATGAGTGAGGGAGAGAGAGAGAGAGAAAGAGAGAGAGAGAGAAAAGGAAAGAAAGAAAGAGAGAGAGAGAGAGATGTGGAAAACAGCAGGGAGTAGGAGGAGGAAGGGGGGACATGGATAGATTTTGTACAAAGGCTCCATGACTATTCCTCCATCTGAGAACATCCTCTAAAGCTCCTGGCATCATTACACCGTGACTGCACACCCACAGTTCAATCAGCAGTGCCAGCTGATGTTAAGAAGAAAAAAACAAATTGAATTTGAAATAATTTATTGTGCAAACACCTCGCTGAATGTAGCACCTTGAATGGCCTATTATTCTTTGACATTTTAGTGGAAAGTAGAACTAGTCCTATGAGCCTTCAATAAAAATCTATATTTAACGCTCGCACAGATGGTTGGAATAAAAACCCACATTTGCCCCTCTTCCCCTCCATTTTTGGTGCAAGGAAGAAGTTGAGATTTTTGCCAATTTCCAAGAGCTATGTGAGATGAGACATGGACTTTTGACAGGTGTTTGTTTGAATATCAAACAGAGCCACGGAGGCCTGCAGATGGCAGGCAGATTGCATTCCAGACAGAGGCTTCAGTCTGGGGTTAGAGCAGTGGGGGGGAGCCCATCTTTGCTCTTCTATGGTTCTCCAGGGGAATGGATGCACAAACCTCTTGTCTGCATGACTATCACTATCATTATCATCATCATCATCATCATCATCATCATCATCATCATGGCCTTCATCACTGGAACAGACGTCGTAGACAGCCTGTCCACTCTGGAGCAGAGCACTTTTCCATGAGCTGTGTGCAGAGATGGGCACAGTGTTAGGTCACAACTGAAGATATATCTTTGTATTTATGTATTATATCCATGTACAGTATTTAAAGTTCCTCTCCAGACATGTTTTCAACTACAAAAATACTCTGCTATAATTTATATTTTGTTTAACATGGTTTAAAAAAAAAAAAAAATGGAAAACTGGGCTGGTAGCACATCTACACTTACTTCCTAATTGAAAAATCTGGCTAGGTTGGCAGGTGAAAGAGCAGTGTGCATCAAGATGGATAGAGTTAGAGGAAACATTGGAGAGGCTCAGTCACATGTTTGAGCCTCAGTCAGACCCAGACTCAGACGAGTAGTCTGTTGTGCACCAAAATCAGCGACTATAGCAGACATATCAGGACAGTTAGCGCAGTTAGCATCTTCTATTTCTTTATGTTGTTAGTTAGATTTAACAGTGGCTAAGGCAGACATTGCATTGACATTTTATTTCACTTATGTCTTATATATTGTTTACAACCTGTCTGATAGAAAAGATGGTCAAAACAATAAGACCCAAATTGCAATAAAGCACAATTTTTTTTAACAAAATCAGATGATTAGTAGATAGATAGATAGATAGATAGATAGATAGATAGATAGATAGATAGATAGATAGATAGATAGATAGATAGATAGATAGATAGATAGATAGATAGATAGATAGATCTCATTACTAGAGGAAGACAGAGAGATCATCTTTAGTTTTGGGGGACTGAAGTCAAAGCTGTTGTTTTAGTCTTGATTTTCCCATCTGGGTTTCTGGCTGGCTGGCTGATGGCCTGGTTAGCGGGCTAACTGACTGATTTGCTGGAGAAATAAAATGAGAGTGGGAGGAAGGTATGAATAGCTGGCAAGGTGCACCCTGGTGAGTCAACAGACACTGGGCACTGCCAGAAAAGCTCCATGTGCTGTGGGCTAATGCAGAAGAAAGTCAGGTTGTTTGCTCAAGCCTGCATGAGCCTGCACAAAGCTTAATTGTGCATTCTTATTACTTTAAAATATATTTTCATGGTTGTTTGTTACAAGCCTGTCATATAAAAAGAACAACGCAGCGCTCAGTTGTGGAGTGACTAAAAAGTATAAAGGACTGGAAATAGTCAAGAAGAGGTGAGAGGCCTGAACACAGGCTTGTGTCGTTCCTGTAGACGGGCCCCGAAGAACACAGCCAATGTCAACAGGAGCCAGGCCACAGCTTGGTGCTCCTCCCAAGCATACATCACCTGTTTGGGGCTTATTACATAACCTCTTCAGAGAACAACTGGTTGAATGTGGTTCTGTTGCTTCTACTGGTTTTTATTCTACAGACTTAACTTCTGCAGCTGTATCTCTGTTCACTTCCATACAGGTTCTCTGTGTCCAGTAACAGCTTAGGAACTGAACCAGCAAGAATAAAACCCCAAAGGTAAGGGCAAGGTTCTTCTTTTTTGTGTTATTTTTTGTAGAATGGGGAGGTTTTTTTTTGGGGTTTTTTTTTAAAGCAATTCAAGACCATCTGCACTTTTAAGACAAAAAAAGTAGTCCACACAACGTGTACCAGATGTGCTTTTAGGCTCCACAGCCAAGTCTCCATCAGCAGCTTGCACTCTCCTTCCCTTGAGGGTGGCAGGCCAGCAGCATGCATAATGCCTGAGCTGTTTCATGCAACAGGTAGCCTCAATTTCCACATTCAGCCCCACAGCTTTCTGCAGATCTCTCACTGTGAACAAACCCAGAGAGGAGAGGAGAGTCTGCTCACCCTGCAGCTCCATTGTGATCGCCCCCATGCTACTTTCTACTGTAACAATGACCTGTGGATGAATACACAGCCTCCAGCCCCAGCCCCCTCCTTCCGCTGACCCTGACCCACGCTAAGGTAAAGACTTGGGGTTATTTTCTTAACCTTTATACAAGACAAATAGAACTTCTAGAGAGAGGATCTTGGACCTCATTTGTCTTTTAATTCTAAAAAGATTGCCAAGGAGGGGGATACACTGGCTGGAATTTTGACTCCCATCTTTCCAGGAGTTGGGGAAGCGGGTCGGACGCTAGTCAAGTAGAACTGAGGACTTAGTGGCTTTTAACCAGGGGGCTTCTCTCTTTAAGTCAGACAACTTCAATCAAGTTTCCTGAGAGTTGTTCCCCCTATAAACACGGAAAGTTTTCATTGTACTTTTGCTCTGACAGAAACCACATGACATGGGTAATTGTGAAAAGCCAATAAAATAGCCCACATGCTAATTCTGGCCTGACATTATGACAACAGAATGTGACCACATATGGTAAACAAATTGAAACAAGTGATTCCTGCCGCACATCTGTAATTCAGGAACAGTGATAATATCTGGTAATATCATTCAAATCTCAGGGGTTAAAATTTTGTGCCAAAGAGGCAGTTATTGAGCCTCACCCTGTCTGTGGTTGGTTAAGTCTACTTATCTACGAAAAAAAAGAGTTCAAGGTGAGGAAAGCCCCTGAAACAAACACAAACTTTGAACAAAGGAAGGATGGAGGAATCCTTGCTGAAAGAATGTGACTCCTCTTTCAACTGTTGGTATGCTCGCGGCACCTCCTGTCAGGAGAAGAAAAATCCCAGGAAGAAACAAACTGAAGAAATGCAAAACAATGCCAACCTCCTGCTGCCTGCCGATTGATTGATTAGGACTTGTCGCATTTCACTCCTTTTCAAACTGCTGAAGGCACTGAAAGGGTAAGTTTAGACCTTTGGGTGAATTCACATGAAGACAAGACAGTTAAAAAACATAAAGTTATAATACCTAAGATTTTCATTAAATCAAACCTAATTTTTTATACTAGTTATCAAAGCATTTCAACAATAGCCATTCCAACTTACTGTATTCACATTCAGTAATTACCTCTCTGTATACTAGTTAATGGCAGGGTCCACCATTCCTGTGCTGGATTCAAATTGCCTTCACACATTCACCAGAAACAATGCACTGCAAAAATGTCCTGTCAAATACAAGTGAAGCCAAGTTCAAAGTGCTTCGTAGATGACTGATAAACCAAAAAAAAAAACACAAATCAAATAAGAAAGCGGAAAATGAGATACAGGAAAGTTGATTTTAAAAGCAACAAATATGTTAAAAGACAGAAGAAAACACCAGTATAATAATATAAAAAACAAAATATCATAAAAATAGAATGAAATACAATTTACAACATACACAACAAAATAAGAGAATAAAATAAAGTGAGTTATTCCTAAAAGCTATACTTAATAAAAAGCCGGGCTGAAGAAGTCCATTTTGAGTTTATGTTTAAAGATTTCAACACTTTCGGCTTCTCTCAGGTTCTCAGCGCGGAGCATAAAAGCTAAAAGCTGTCTTACCAAAGGTTTTAGTCTTGGTTCACAGAATGTAAGCAATGTCAGAGCTGTATTAAGTGTTTATGCTAATGCGAGCCAAACATTGCTGTGGCTAACTCACGGAAACAGGCTGCCGTTTATTGTGAAGCAATCACATCATCAAAAATGATTCTGTTCGTCAAAATCATTTTTATAATTTTAAGTTTTTGACAGCAGGTCATTTTGAAACTTGTGCATGGAGTCATCAGAGTGAGCTGTTAGATGTTAAGCTGCAGATGACAGGCTGCATAGCTCTTCAGCAAGGTCACCAATGTTAGTGTTCTGCGGAAAACTTGCTGCAATTATTTTTTGACACAAAGTGAGTTTGTTTGGCTGCACGGTAAACAGTTGCTCCTCTGTTGTGTTTCTGACAAAGTAGTTGCTCATTGAGTGTTTGCTGTAGTATTAAACCATACTTCATGTTACTATGGTAACCATCAGTGTCGCCTAATTAAGCAGGACTGAAATATTAAGGATTAAAACTTTAACAGAGTTGAAAATGTGCAAACTAAGTTATAATTTAAGTTTAGGTCCTAGATCCATTTTATAAAATAAGCCATTTCTAAGTTTTCACACCTTTTTTTTCAAGCATGAGAAAATCTTAGCACTATTTTCAAACCCCTTTCGTAAGAAAAGATTTGAGGTATACACAAAGCCGCTTGTTGGCTTATTTGTTCTTTTCTTCTTGTTTTCTTTTCCTCTCCTCAAGCTGCAAGTCTTTAGTCAGAGCTTTGCTTTGACAGGTGAAGATCAACCGGAGTCATCGCTATTGGCAACCATGTGGGATTGGAGGGGAGAGGTGGTCGCGGGGTCAGCGGCAGCAGAGTTATTCTATACCTACGCAATAACACACGACTGGGGCAGAGTTCACAACATTCTTTTATCCTCTTCCTACAAACACACTGCAGCACTATTTCATATTTAACTCCAGAGACATCAACAAGAGAACCTCTACTTATTTGTACCTGTTTTTATTCCACTCACCTGTCAACAGGAAATGATGAATGGCAACAATAAAAGAAGGCCTACCTGTGTTAACTTACTGTGTTAGCTTTCATTTCAAGTGTGCCATTACAAGAAGACAACTATCCTGTATCCTGTTTTCCTGTTTTGATGAATGGTCAGTGAGGAACAGTTGAGCCTAACTGACTTCCGCTGCAGACACTTAAAAAACAGTGGTTGGAACGATTAAGCCGCAATCACATTTGTAATTATAATAATGTCAATTGAGCTTGTCAAGGATGAATAATTTCAGGGGAGACAGTAAAATATACCTAACAAGGCTTTTCTCAGCGGTAAACATGGGGCTTTTAAAACTGTAATTAGCCTTTTAATGTCTAACACATGGCTTACAAGCCATCCATGGGCCCAACTTCCCTTCTCTCAACCACTTTCCCCGTCTCTCTGTAGGACACACTTTTCACATAGCTGGAAATCTAACCACACAAATAGGAAGCTCTCTCAGTGGGGTCGGGGGTGAGCACAGGCAAGCGTAATTCAGCAATTGTGGGACAAATTGTTATTTTCCTGTGCTTAAAATAGACAAGCAGGAGATGCAATAAAACATTCTTACTGGGTTTACCTAGGGCTGCATGCACTGGATTGAATGCCAAACATTTTCTTGAATTTTATGTGCATTTTTTGTTAATTAGTAACCTAAAATGTAAATAGAAATGCTTTGTCTTCACTGCAATGCCTCTAAAAAAGACAAGATCTGTAACTAACGAATGTAGCACCCTGCTCCCAAACCACCAACAATGCAGCCAGCTCTTTCTCTCCCACAACTGCCCCTTATGCATCCTCTCTATGCACCCACCCAAAGTGTTCAAGAATTCCCCCTTGAGAGACAGACACAGATAATTGGTCACAGATTTTTGTTGGCAGGACACAAAGGGACCTCCTATTCACCCCTGTGCAGCTGTCTACTTCCCATTCTCCCATCTCTGCTCCCCACTTGTTGAGTCCCCTCTAACGGTCCCCCCACCGCCGCCACTACCACCAGTGGACCAGAGCAGAGCTGCTCCTCATCCCCAAAACACAGCCCCTTTCACTGCCACAATAAAGCCATCAGGACACATGCCTCTCATGACCCTGACCTAAAGTTCTAGCCTCCTTACGCCCCAAGGCCTCTGTGACATCTATGAGACCTTCGAGTCTGTTACCAGTTCCCTTTGATAAAAGCTGCTCCACTAATTAGGGAGCCACTGGCCTTGATCAAAGCACCTGTGTGTGATGACTCAAAGTGTTTTCACAACCAGGATCTTGTCCATGATGACACAGTGTAAATCCTTTTTTGATATGGTTATGTAGTAGTATAATCTACTGTATGAACAGGGAACTCTTCGTGTCTGCATCTGTTTAGACAGCGCATCTATGGCGGCAGGATGGTGCCACCAGAATTACTATAAACTGTTTCAGTCATAAATTATAGAATATTTATAATGTTCCAGCTAATATAAATAGGTGTGGGTTCGAATCAAAACTTCTCACACCAGACTGGTATACTGTGTAAAAAATGGATTGATGACAATACTTCTTTTCTTTGTTCACTGTGAAGGTAATACAAGTATTTAATCTTCAAGCACAGAAAATGCAACAACACACTGAAATGTTTGTAGCATTTCCACTGTGTAAAGGAAGTATTTATTATGACTCTACACCCAATAGCATCTCATCCATGACCACTCAACAGATTGATTACTATGTTCCTCCTAGCCCTTCATATTTGGGTTATATTTCAATATAATTCAACCAATGAAATTGATATACTACATATGTTCACTATATTAACATATTCCACATTGTCTAGGTGTTTTTCACCACAAGCATCTACAAAAACAGGACAGAAGAGCAGAGTTAGATTATGGCATCCTGGTCCAGTTTAATTCCTCTCCACACAGACTTTTGAGTGTGTGTAGGAGTCACAAGTCTATGTTGAATTAAACTAAGCCTTACCAGCATCTTTCAATGCTACAGTATGCTAAATATATGCACAAAATACTGGCTGATGAATGTAATCAGTTTTGCATGTATTTGGTCATGAACCAAAGTGCTGCACAAATATAAATTTTCACCTGATAAATGTGCCAGATGAAATATCATGGCAATACATCCATGCAACAAGTCGGTCACACTGACAAAATAACAGGTAAGAAGCCAAGGGCGAAGGTTTGGTCTCAGGTTTGGTAGGGACACAACAACACTGCCACCCCTCCAGAACAAAGGTGTTATAATAACTTACAAGTTAACATCAGTATAGATGGACCATGGTTACGTTATATATAAGTTAGTAATTTACAATTAAACCATAACAGTGTTTATTTAATCACACTATCACTATAAAACCTCACCTAAAACCCTGAAGGTGCACCTGTTTCCTCATCAGCCTCCTCTACTTCACTGATCTGCTGCTGTTCCAGCATACAAAATATCATACAGTTGAATCAACAACTGTCTAAAAAATGTTTTATAAAAACTGAATATTATAATCTTCATTTAGAATTTACTGCAGGACTGTCGTATTAGACTACATCAGTTTCAGCTGGATGTTTCTAATAAAATGCCAACTGAGTGTATATTAGTAATTATCAGTTGGATGCACAGGCTGCAACGAGCCTGACTGGAATTGGTTGATGTTCGTGCTGTCCTCACCTGTGAACTGATTCACCTGGCAGCCTAAAGATGTTCTTTAACAGTTTTATCATCATATATTATTATTATCACCATGTAACATGGTTTACCTCTTCCCATTAAAATGTAACACAAAACATTTTTTACTCAGAGACAGTTTAACTGACTTACTTTATACTTTTATCAGAGTACATTTTCACACAGTGATTTTACTTCTACTGTGGTAAAATGTCTTTCAGTAACTGTAGTTTTCTGTTACTGGTAGTTTATGCTGCTCTGTTGAAACAGTTAATGTTGCTGTTTTCTTCGTCAGAGTGACTAACTACCTGCCGTACATTTAAACTTACACTAGTTCCGACCCAGCACCCAGAGCTCTCTGCTTCTTTTAGCGACTTTCACTAATTGCTTAGTTGTTTACATGCTGTTCAGATCAGCTAGTTACTTTAGCTTAGCAGCTAGCGCTAGCTTCTCTCTCTCTCGCTCTATGTGTCTTGGACCTACAGATGAACTTGCTCATCAGAGTGTGGTGTTGTTCTAACTTCAGTCTGGAGGATTGTGATGTTAATTACATCTTCAGTGATGTCTGCTGTCTTACCTTCGACACAGCTCAGCTCCTTAACTGGAGATGCGCTGGACTGTGACCATTTGTGTGCACAGCAGCCTTCAGCGTTGATAGGCTATTACCCGTGACGTCTAACCAATCACATCGTGCTGTGGGCGGGGCATTGCTACAGACCACAGAGTGGACACTACAGATCAGAGACAGATAGCTGCATCAGAGCCAAAGTTGCTATCTTAAAATTAATTTAATCCATTATTGGCAAAAAAAACAAATAAAAACAAACAAACAATACCGTGCCCACGCCTAGAGCCGGACACGCATCGGAATAATCTAATATGACTTAACTCCAAACATAGTGAGTGGAAGTTCACTCAGATATTGGTAGGGACAATTCTGTCCTCCCAAAATATTGGTAGGGACATGTCCCTACGGTCCATATGCAAACCTACGCCCTTGTAAGAAGCATCTAAACATTGCAGGTTGTTGAGGTGGAGCTAATTTGAGGTAGTTTGTAGTAGTAGAAGAAAATGGAAATGTTAATATATACACTGGATGTTCCTCTAAAATCAAAATCACATATCCAAATCATCCAAATCCAAAATCATCTCCAATCTGCTCAACAATTTGGCAATGATATCACAGTTTGGGAAGCCACAGAGAGTAGAAATGTGTTCAGGGAACACAATAAAGTAGAGGAACACGTTTCACTTTCAGCTTCCTGTACTTTCTCTCTCTTCTACCTACCATAATGGATTGCATGTGCAGAACTGCTGTTGCACCGAATACTAAGAAGACTAAAACAGACACAAGACAGAAAAAAAACAGGCACAAATAAGAAAATGTACAGCGGTGAAAGAGGGGCCACAGAGAAAAGAAAAAGAAAGAACAGTGAGAGTTCAGTTCGAAGGGGAAGAAGGAGAATAAAGTGATTACAATTCCAGTCACAACTAGCACAGCAGTTTGTGCAGTGATCCTAGATTTCTTGAGCAACGGAGCAAAGCTGTTCCCAAGGGGCTCATGGGAAGGCATAGGTCAACCACCCCTTTCCTGACTCACCACATGTTAAAGGAATTCAGCGGTGCATTGTGGGATATGACACTGCTAACCCCCACAACTAAGTTTCCAAATTACTAACACACACATTCTCCAACCTGTCTGCATTTCAGTGTTGGAAAAATGAAAAAACGTTGATGTAAAATAGGAACGTGTGATGTGTCATGATACTAGGCACATGTAGATTAAAACCCACGCACTGAGTAATGGAGAAACTTATTATACTTTTTTTTTGCAGATATAATTCTCAGTGCAAAATAAGACACCATAACCTATTATTCTTTTTATCTCGCCTGTGATGGCTCGTGACGACCTCACTAATGAATAACTTACTAACACAACAAGTGCAGTTTTAGGTATTTAACAATTGCTTATCACAGTGCTCTTATTCTTATCTGTTTACCAAATGGAGACAGTACGGGCTATTGTACCAGAAAACAAAGATAAGGCAGACAAACAAGATTGTTCTTATGTTTGCAATTCTCTTCTCTTCTCTTCTCTTCTCTTCTCTTCTCTTCTCTTCTCTTCTCTTCTCTTCTCTTCTCTTCTCTTCTCCTCTCTTCTCTTCTCTTCTCTTCTCTTCTCTTCTCTTCTCTTCTCTTCTCTTCTCTTCTCTTCTCTTCTCTTCTTTTCCTAACATGAAGGTAATTACAAATCTTCTATCGTAACAAATATGTTTGGCTAGAAAAAAGGTGACTTTTTATACATGATGAACATCTTGACAGCCAGAATAGTGGGTGTCCATTTATGGGCCTGTTTTATAGCAGAGTTTTGCCAGTTTTCTGTCGCATGGTAGGGCCTGGAGCTGTGTTGGGGTGGGGGTAAACGATGGAGCTGATAGACATCTGTCAGCCAGCCACAGCAAAATGAGGTGAAGAAGAAACAAACCTGTAAAACTGACAAAAAAGAGAGGGAAAGATAGGGGAAAGTGAAGAAGTGATTTCTTAGGAGTGAATTTCTTTTGCTTTAGAGGACAAAGAAAATGTTTAAAGGTGGTACAGACAAAATAGAATGACCAATCCAGCCTGGCAGGGCTCCCCCTGTGCCTGGCCATCTCTGACATCCACAGGCTGAATCCCTGTGAGCCCAGAGGGACTATTTAGAGCCACAACAGGCCTGAGGGAGGGCTCTGCCACAGGTGGTGTCCAGCAGCTGCTATGTGTCTATATACACAAACACACACCGCCTGCACTAATGCACATTCTCTGAACACACTCTGTCACACACTCACATACCAGCATACTGTATGTATAAAAGTGCATGCCAACATATTTTTGTCAAAGGAAAACTCATAGCTAGAACCACAGGTATTTAGATGCATGGCACAGCATGCACACACACATACATGACTGATACCGTAAGATAAAGAGACCTGTTTGTACATATGCGATATATATTGTACACACACAGACACAGACACACCCAGGCACTCACACAGATATTCCGTGCACAAACATAATCCACCACTAAACCAAATGATGCATACTGTACACAAACACTCTTGCACCAGGCTATTATTTTAAATATTCTACCCACATCTGGTCTGCACACATTTCAGCGCAAAGTGTGAATGTCGCTCAAAACCGAAAAATAAAAAAATAAAATTCCCTCATGACACATGACACAATGGTATAAACACGCAAACATATGCTTGAAAAAGAAAAGGAAAAAAGTATTTCTAAAAAGTGTAGGGTATTCTCATGTGCACCCATTCTCACACCCACACAGATTCCTGTAAGGAAACTCCAATGCTGCTGTCCATCTTTCAGCTGTAATGCTAGACACACACCCCAAGGAGGGAAAACCCGCAACTTTACAGTTTTACTGGCTGGAATTGACTCGATTTCTGGGTTATGACAGTCTGCACCACAACTGCCGACATGCCTTTCTTTCTGGCGATTTCAGCTTTGAAAAAAGTCAAGTACATATATCCTAAATGTGTCCTGAATTTCACAACCTTTTTATTGGTGTAATACCAAAACAGTAAATTTCTGCACTGATTTAATTACATGGAGTTAGATTTCCAGTTGGTGATCATTGTACATACAATATATGGCAAATGCAATTATGCTGAAATATGGAGTGGTTTAGTTTGACATTCCTTTTTCCTGAAGTGTAAGCAAAATTCGGTCTGTTATATAAGACAGAGCAACAAACTCTAATAAATATGGTAAACACTCAATAAATTTCCAAGCAGGACTAGCCATTTTGTAACCAAGCCATTTTGTAACCAAGATGAACAACAGCAACAGCAATTTATCCTGAATTCCGGAGCAATGAGGCAACAAATTAAAACAGGCATTAGTGGTGAATTTGAACTCACTTACGGAGCAACAAAACACATGACTGACAGAAACGTTATGCAAACCCACCCACAATTGTCCCTTTCATTGGTCCCAGGATTCAGACTTGTTGCCTTCCAAACGTGTGACTCAAGAAAAGAGGGAGAGAGCTACGACTAGGTGGGTGGGATTCATTAAAATAATAAAATAAAATAAAAAGCCGACAGCAAATTTAACTCCATAACAAAACATAATGAGATGCCTCATATGACACAACGACGGACATGCAGCTGTATATGAGCCTCCAACCACGTCCGCGTGTTTACTTATTAGCATCCGAGAGTGTCATGTGTTTTCTCACTCTGCTAAACAGAATGAGTGCAACCTGATGTTTCTGGTGTGTTTGCAATAAGCCTTCGTGACCTGAGCGAAAAGTGCAGTTGTGACTCTCATCAGGTCGTACCTCCTTACCTCCAATTGCCTGCTTATATGCAATGGTGCAAAAGCCATTTCTTCAGATTGTTCTGGTGAGGGGCATAAAAACACAGCAGGGCCTGAGGGGGCTGCTGTAGTTGGGATCATAAGTTCCTCTACACAGGTGAGGGCCAGCCGCTGTGTTGTTTGTGCAGTTTGTGTAACTGGAGATGGAGGAAGTGGAGGAGAACTGGGGGGCATCTTTGCACCTATAGCCTCCAACCACTCACCCCAAACTCTCCATTCCCCAGTCCCTTGAGCTGATATATTTCATAGTTGCCATAAAGACGAGACCCTGCCCTCAGTTTCTTATGAAACAGGCCTTAATCGCGTCAACAAAGCATACTTTCTTTTCCAATGTCTAGGAAAATGTGATTATTGTTAAGAGACTTAAAAGAGTACTCCGCAGATTTAGCATTGCACTTCCATAACATAACTAACAATGGATAGTCATAACTTAACTGCCTAGAATACCCACATTGCAACCAGATCACCCACAGTTCAACTGCAGATTCAGGTGTTTTATACTAGCAGCAGCTAATGTAGCCTCGAGCTGAGATGAGGAGCGAGCAACAGTGGTCTGGTAAACTCACTTCATTATTTATCTATATATTCTTTATTTTCAAACTTTTAGTCTTCCGCCCCAACTGCTGCCTCAAGTCACACCACTTGGGGCATTCATCCATCCAATACCGCTTATCCTTATTGGGTCATGGGGGCCAATCCTGGGCAGCTCACCAGTCCATCACAGGGCTGACATATACAGTAGAGACAAAAAAAAACAGTCATGCACAGATTCACAACTATGGGCACTTGAGGTGACGCAATTTTACATATTTTACACAGCTCCCTCTGGAGTCACAAAAGGCTGTAGACAACTTGTTTTCACTTATGCAGTAGTATTCCCCAAGAGTTCCTCCTTAAAGCCACAACATCCAAGCTCTGGAAATGAAACTAGCACTAGCATGAGGTTATACTGGTTGTATAACCTTGAGAGTGAAGCTGTAATTTATGAGGTGTCTTGAGAAAGATTTACTTTTTTTCTATTTATCCCTCTCTTTGTTTTGGCTGTGTTGTCGAAGGTGAGTTGAGATGATGGATTTAAGGTGTGTGAATGTTGTCAGGGATTTTGACTCTACAAGCAAAGAGTAAATAAATGTGCTGAACATTTGGATCAGTAGATTCAGTGACGCTGATACATAAAAGTTAGGTGGGAGGTTATTTGTCAATACTACAGGCCTTGTCTTGCCCCTCTGTGCCCAGACGTTGTGCTGTATATCTCTCATCACGACTGCGCTGGAGGGAAAGAGGGGAGCAAGCCTGTTTGAGTTGATTGTTGTGCTCCTCTAGCATTTGTATTTGTCTTTCTGGAGGCATGGGGTAAGAGGGGGGGGGCAACTCTAAAATCTGACAAATTGCTGAAAATTGCCTTCACACAGTCATTCCTGTTTGGACACACTTGGCACATCTGGTTGTGATCTGGCAACAAAAGCGCCGTGGCGGAGGGCTCAGCTCTCAGAGTGGTGCCACATATTATCCCCTCCTCCTCCTCCTC